>NW_023639895.1:0-7500 GCF_015228065.2 Penaeus monodon
TAGTTTATTGGATATCCATATTTTGTTCACCAAAACAGGGCTATTCCACACTAAACCACCTTTAAAAGCGTTTTCCCCCCCCCCCCTTTCAGCTACAAAAAAACCTTCATCAGGAAGTTTTTTTTTGGTGATAGGGATAAAACCCCAAAAACAGTGGCTGGAATTTTTTTTGATTTGGATGGCAATTTTTACTTTTCAGAACGTTATAGAGCAAACCGTAGTGTGGTTGAAATTGTGAATTTGCAGTGATATACTGGTGGAAAACTGGAAATCAACAGTATAACCGTACAACCTGCAGTTGATCCAAAGCATGCTGTTGTTAGTGATTCCCTTTAAAAATTTGGATACAATTTCTCCTAATTAGCCACAATTTTCATGTCACTTCAATAATTATTTAAACATGGAATGACTAACAAATCAACTCAAATGCCACCGGGAAAATGCTGCTCATAAAAAAAAAAAGGTGATTTTTTTTTTTTTACTAATGCTATGAATATCAGTGGTGTTATTTTTATTATAGACATTATAATTACTATAATTTTATTGCATTAGTAACGGGCAGTATAAGATAATGTAAAATTTTTTTGAAAATCAAGGACTTAGTACAAATGTAGCCATCTGCGTATAAAAACAATTAATATAGTAAGGCAGATGTATCCAAACGGATGAATGACAAAACTCTAGGTCATCAGACAATTTCACCATGGTAAATACGCTGATGCAAAACTGTTATTTTAGTTGTAGGTAATGGTTAAGTTTCAACCAGCCATCTTTTATATAGAAAATAATATAAGTAAATGATAGAGCGAATAAATCTAATAAACTTATCTTCTATGTACATCTGTCTTCATATTTTAAAAATTGCCATTCAACATGCTTTTCTACACTTTAGTAAACAAAACAATGATGCTGCTTTATTTTTTTATTTATTGTAATAATTAATTTTGTACGTAGATGGCAAAGAAAAGGGACCTACCCCTGCCTACCTAATTGCCTTGATAAGGTAGTTCTATTGAGAGCAACTGATCAGGGGCCCAGGGGGTAAGAGTTTACAAAACCTCTGTTGGTGGCTACAAGTTTATGTTCATAGGGTGTTTGAATATTACAGTATGAATGAAAAATTGAAAACATAGAAAATAAGAGTGATATCTTAACAAATAACATGTTGAAATGTTTTGAGTAAGGTACAACACAACACCTGAAATGATAATAATAATGCCTCACGGCCAGTTATTGGCAAATTAGTAGATTTTTTCTCTGTAACAAACAGCAACAGATACTACACAGTGGAAACTTTAGAAGTGACCTTAGTCTTTTCTGACTAATCATAACTCTTTTTAAAAAAACTGTGCACTCGCCTACAAAAAATGTACAGTGTGTCTGCCCACTTTCCAAGGAGGTGCACATATGAAAAAAATAACCAACTGAAAGCCAGCTGAAAGTTTTACAAGTAAGACAGCAAAGCTTAATAACTGAGACATCTTGATTTAAGTATTGGCAAAACCTATTATATTTATTACATGAAGTAAATATCAGTAAAAGATTCAGAAAATTCTAGCCTTTCAAATATATGACAAAACTTTCATGTTCAAGGTGCTTCTTTGGGGATGTCAGTTGCTCCAATTTTTTTTTTTTTTTTTTTTTTCTGAAATTCTAATACCAGTATGTGTAAAATTATTAGACAGACATCTCCAATTTAACCTTGACTACAGTAGCTTCAGATGTGGTATGGGGTTACCATTCTTCACTAGGCCACTCAAACAGAGGGAGATGGACTCCTTTTGGAAGTGAAACATAAATATGAAAAAACTAAAGACTGTTGTACCAGATCTTAGAGGTTGCACTGATGAATCCTTCAACCATTCAGATCCTGTCAGACAATTTGCAGTCATTCACTGCATCAACAAAAAGTGTTCAACATGATCAAGAGACCTTCTGGATTTGTCAGAAATTTTTTTCTATCATTAATCCAAGAAAAATAATTTTCTGATGGCATCCAACATTCTGGGGGGCCAGATGCCTTCGCAGATGCTTTATCCAGGAACAATCCCTCTGCAATGGAATGGGTCCTATCTCAGGAAATTTTATTCCTTGGTTCAGTCAATAGGCATTCTAGAGATAGATCTGTCTGCAACAGCAGAGAATTGCAGAGTAAGAGATTTTGTTTCAAGGACACGGATTAAGGAGGTAGGGGACTAGACATCTTCACAGTAGACTGGCAGAAGTGGAGATACCATCTTTCCTCATCCACCTACAGACTTGATGACCAGAGGGATTCGGAATTGAGGCAATTTCAAGGAAAAGTATTCATAGTTACTCCCTCTTGAAGAATCCCTCCTAGTATGGTGTCCACACCCAATTCCTCTAGACTCTCAAGCACTAACGAATGTGACACCCCCATAATTTATCAAATCTTATATCCTCATGTCTGGATTTTCTCAAAGAACATTCAGAATAAAATTATCTCTATCTTCACTATTAGACAATATGAAAAGTGGCTGGAATATGTTTCAAGATTTTATTTGGGTGTCCAATATTTCCAATATATTCCTTAGTATTTTCTTTCTTTTGCTTCATTACTTTTTAAAAATAAAATCTTTTAGTGGATGCCATTAATACAATGTCAGTGCCATCAAATTACTCATGAAAATTGCTCTATATTTGGAAATAGTCAAACCTTCCTTTATGTTAATAAAGAAATGTTTCCTTTGATCTAGACCAAAAAGCAAAAGATTCATAGCTAATTTGCAATTAAAAGAACTATTAATTTCCTTGAAACAGACAAATTTGGAGAAGATGCCTCTGTTCAAAATGTCAGTGCTATAAGGAAAAACTTTTCTTATATCACTGGCATCAGGCCTTAGTGGCTCTGTCTAGAACAACCAATTTGACTCAGTTTGGAATAATTTTTTCTCTGTGTCCCTTGTCCCTGTTCCATCTTTCATAGCAAAAAATTAAAGACAAGGGCACAAAGTTCTTCCTGGGAAGATACCTGCTTGGATAGTCGAGGGTGTTCACCATTCTCTGTGCCCTGTGGCGGCATTAAATAGATACTTATTGGCTTACCAAAGTAATTTAAAGAAATTATGGGTGAACCCTACAATGATAAAGTATGCACCTCTCAGAGAATAGTACCTATTATTTCTGATATTAAAGAAGCTTCCTGGTTCAAACCCAGAAGCCAACCAAGGCAGGAGTTGTGCAGCTTCAATGGCATTTCTTAGACCCTTTGATTTGGATGTTGTAAAGGATATGGGGCAGTGGTCATCAGCATTGTTGTTTATTACAATATATTTTAAAAATTAGTGAATCAAGCCCCATGTGCAGTCTTTCCCTTGTTTAATATGGAATAAAATGTGTATTTTGCAAAGATGAAGGATATTTTGTTATATTTTTGTTTTTCCTGTATTATTAAATTGCCCATTTATATATTTAGCATTAGCAGGGAGGTGGGGGAGGGGGGGTTTATAACACTTGAAAGGTAGTTTATAGTTTGTGTGGAATAGCCCTGTTTTGGTGAATCAAGTGTGGTATATACCAGGAGGATTTAAAAATTCTTCTCACTTTGGAGAGAAAGACCTAATTTCTGCTGAGAAGTGCCTTAATGTCAAACCCTTTCATTTTTGATACATATATTGCTCAGTGATAGAAATAGTTTCTCTTTTTATCCTTTTTTTCAGCAAAAATTAACACAACATATGGCAAACCCACGCACTAGATTATAAAGGAACTACACATCCAAAAAGCCAAGGAAACCTCGTAAAGACAAAGGTGTTTTTCAAGGACAGATTATTCACGTCCTGCTGTCGGGTACTATGAAGACGAAGAAGAAGCTACTGATGTCAGTCCAAAAGACGATGGTGAAGTCAAGGACATGGACACTAATCATGTAGTCACTGATAGTCAGCAGGAAACTGCAGTAGAAAGTAAAGGTGAGAAGAAATGGAGTGCGAGTGATGTGAAGACAGGCTTTAATTGATTTATACATTTATTCTTAAATATGACCAAGGAATTGCCAGTGATATTTAAAGCTTAAGAATATTATATTGGTACTACTTTCAGTTTTGCATAGTGAAGTGTATGAGATTTGTCATTTATAGATTTTAGTAAAAAATTTAATCTGTATACAAGTTTGTGGGTCTGTCTGTGATTGCAAAAATGCTCATCTTTAGTTATTAATGGAAAAAAAAAATCCATTGTCTCACTAAACTTGTACATCTCACATGTAAAATGCATCATAAAATGCATATGGATATTTTCAATGCTTATAGCTTTATGTGACTGATTGTGAGTTTGCTGAAGAATAGTAGTTAATAACATAGTAACATGGGTATTAAAAAACACTCTTGGTTATAAATGTATTCATTTATTGATGAATGATATATATATATATATATATATATATATATATATATATATATATATATATATATATATATCTATATATTATATATATATAATATATATATATATATAATATATATATATATATGTATATATATATATATATATATATACCATATATATATATATAGTATATAATATGTAATATAATATGTATCTATATATTATTATATATATATATATTTTCCTGTTTAAAATATTTTTTATATATATATATATATATATATATATATATATATATAATATATATATTTATATATATTATATATATTATATATATTATATATACATATCAACAACCATATATATATATATATATATAGAATATATATATATATATATATATATATATATACATATACATATATAATATACATATATATATATATATATATATCTAACTATATATATATATATATATACATATATATACATATATATATATATATATATATATATATTATATATATATATATATATATATATATATGTATAATATATAATATATCTATATATATAATATCTATATATATATATATTATATATATATATTTAATTAATATATATATATATATATATATATATATATATATATATAACTCTGCATGATTTACATACAGTATATTTCATTACTTGCAGTAATAAGTGGTGCTGAATTATGTATAGTAGCAGAAAGCATTATGTAATGAAACTTAACTGTTCTTGAGGGTTTTGTATGAATATGATGTTAATTTTTGTGCATCATTAATTCTCTTCCTAGATATGGTAGTTTTTGCCATGTGTGTGTGTGTGTGTGTGTGTGTGTGTGTGTGTGTGTGTGTGTGTGTGTGTGTGTGTGTGTGTGTGTGTGTGTGTGTGTGAGTGCGAGTGCGAGTGCGAGTGCATTTGTTTGGACACACATTATTCATTACCCTTCTTTGTATTTTACATCATAAACAAACACATTTAGAAAGCTATCTGGGCTTATGTTTAACTCCAATCTTTGCCTGATCCTTGTGGCACTCCACACTTTCCTAGATTGTGATTGATTAATTCATTGATTGATGTAATATAGACAGGTTTATATTTCATTTAATTTTACATATACATATGAATTTGGATATTGATTTAAAAACTTGACATAATTCGTTACTAATTTCTTTTGTTTATGAAGCCAATGAAAATTTTGTGTGTACCGTGCAAATACGACGTGCAATTTTTATTTGTCGTGCAATACGGGTCAATACTGCTATATTATTTTGTGAAAAAATAGAGATACCCAAAGTCGTTTTTGTATCCTGTTGTGTAATTAAACCAGTAAAAAACAGGGCTAACTATTAATTAAAAAAAATTTTTTATAAGAATAAAACGGGGAAACATTTAAAAGACTAAAAGCCAGAGTAAAAATGATTAAAGGTTAAGGAGGGGAAAAAAAATCCATGTAAGGAGAGAAATCTCAGACCCAAAAAAATTATCCCAGACAGAAATTACAATGGACAAGCAGTAACGCAAAATAAAGGAACAAAATACCCAAAATGAGAAAACCTTCATTATGATTACAAAACCCAAAAACTTACCCCCCTCAGAAAGTGAACTTTATATTCATAGACTGAAAATTTTTTAATAAATGATTAAACAATGCAGGTGGGGGGGAAGTAATAATAAAAAGGAAAACCTTTGGGAGAGAAAAATAAAGAAACAAATTTTAGGGAAAATGAAAAAACATTACGGGGAATAAAAGAAAAGCAATATTCACAAAAAAGTACAGCCTCAAAATTTTGAAAAATTCTAATAAATAAAGGGAAAATTTTTGTCCCAAATTATAAAACTAAAACATAGGACCAGAAGGGGGTTTCCTGAAAATATAGCCTTTTATGAAAAAGTTAAAAAAAACAAGTCAAAAGCACATATGAAATTCAAAGTAATGAATAGTAATAAGTTACTCTGGCCTTGACAAAGAAAAGAAGATTTTAAATTGTGATATAATTAACAAAGGGTCTGATCTTTTTATTTTTTAGTAAGTAACCAAAAAGTAAAAATGAAGTTGTTGCCTTTTTCTTGATGTCTTTTTATCCTAATACTGGAGGGGGGTTGTTTTTGTTATCACCCCCCCTGGGTGCAAGTTTTGTTGGTGTTTATTCTGTATTCTAGTTAAACTCCATTTGAAAAATTTTTTTATTTTTTTTTAAGACAAAACAAGAATCCTGGCTTTTTACCCCTTTTTTTTGTATTTTCATCTTTTTTATTCAGGTAATGGGGCTTTGATGAAAGTCAATATGAGTATCATTGGTAAAACACATTTTGGGTTTCTTTAGGAAAAGGTAATGCTATCTGGTCCCTTTCCCCATTTTATCAAGCCCCTTTATATATGGAATTTTTTTTTTTTTGTGAACTTTATTTTTTAGTACAGAGTCGTGTTAATGAGGTTCTTACTATTTCAAAGGGAAGTATCTTTAAAAAAAAAAGTTTTTAGAAATTTCATTTAGGGGTTCATACATTTTTTTTTTATGCATGGAAAAAGTTTTCTTCTTTGATTTAAGGGGTGGGGCTTGATATTAAAGTACAACTATAGTTTTAAAATTATTTTTCAAGAAGTTGTTGTTCCCGTACATTGGTTTTTTCTTATAATTACATCTCATGACAATCATTTTTTTTTCAAAAAATTTTTAAAAAAATACATAGTTGGTTCCAAAATTGCATTAATTAATTAATTTCAAAAATATCTCATGATTTATTAATTTTTCAAAATATCTCTTGGGCAACTTTTCATTAGAAGTTATAATATTTGAATTAATGAAAATTGGGGGACGTATTTAAAATAGTTTTTGTGTAGTAGTATTGGGGTGGATTTGATACTTGAAAAATTTTTTTCCCAAATTTTTTTTATTCTGCATTTTTTTATGTTTACTAAAACAATTTTGCAATTGTTTATATCCTCAACATTATATTGATCAAAAATTATACGTATTTTTTCACCTTTGTATGTTTTAGAATCATAACAATATTTTTGAAAAACTCCTTAGTGCTTTTTTTTTCAAATCGGTTTTCTTTAATGTGAAGGGCAAAAGTCCAATAAAATGCTGCATGTGAGTTTTATATGGATATTTCATATTTACC
>NW_023639895.1:10000-11750 GCF_015228065.2 Penaeus monodon
GAGACCATTTTTTCCTTTTGGGATGCAAGGTGCCGCGAAGGTGTCATCTATTTTTAGCGCGTTATTGATGATGTAGAGGGAGTACTATCCTACATTGAAGTTCTACCTTTTTTTTTAATTTTTGGGTTATTGTTTTACGCTCGATTGCCAAATTATACTTATGAGGAAGATAAAAATAGTGGTAATTTTGATGTAATTTTTCCCCTCAAAATTCGTTGTACAGCATCATTAATTATTTTCTTTACCTTAAATGTTTTTTTAAGTCCCCATTTTCATTGATTCAGTAAAAAAAAAAAAAAACAATATTACATACATTGTTCCTCATATGAAAAGTGGAAGTTGCATAAGGTTTTGCATCTTATCATATCCACCACGAGTGAGCTCCGTGTCCAATCAGACACCCGGTAATTCCATGACCAAGGACATTTACTTCATTGCAAGACAAATCAAGATACACAGCATTTTCTTTGATATTTTTGGCCTGTATGGTTATATCATAAACATACAGAAAAGTTTTGAAGATATTCATCCCACCAAAGTCAATAATACCACGTCATATGACTGTTGGGAATTCTTGCTAATTGTTCCAGCAACCGTCATGATTGACTTCAAATCTTACTCATATAGAGTGAATATGTGGGAAGAAAAACCCACAATACAAAACTGGATTTATTGAAAGTGAGACTACAGTTTCGAAATCCACCTGGATTTCATCTTCAGACCTGAAGATGGAATCCAGGTGGATTTCGAAACTAGTCTCACTTTCAATAAATCCAGTTTTTGTATTGTGGGGTTTTCTTCCATTGTATCAGCACGGAAGAGTGTTTTGCTACTCAGAGTGAACATGTATTTGATATACTGCTAAAAGGGCACAGAAACATATTATACACCTTTACAATAAAAAAGAATTTTGTATCAAGAAATTTACAATGTGATTCATAATTAATGAAAATATAAATCCCTATCTGAGACTACATGAAATATATCTGGAAAATATCATGCTCTGATTGGCTGGCCAGAGTGTTCGAAACTGTATCAAGGTGAAGGATTACACTTTGATTCAAACCGAAAAGAGGTGTCATAGCTTCCATAATGCACATCCAAAGGAACATCAAAGTGTATGAAAGTGTTGGGGGTTTCGAAAATGTGGCATACATATATATATATATATATATATATATATATATGTTATATATATGTATGTAGTATATATATATATAATATATATATATATATATATATATAGATAGATAGATAGATAGATAGATAGATAGATATAGATATAGGTATACATATATATATATTAATATATATGATATGTTTATATATATATATATATATATATATATATATTGCTACGCCAGTGGGTCTTTGTCTCTGTGCGAAACATGTGTTAACATGAAGGGACCTGGGCAAACATGTCGCAGCTGGCTGTGAGCGGGCGGAGGAACAAGCGGGAGACGGAGTTGGGCGCTGCTCCGTGAAACTCGTGTGTGCCTTTGTGACCGAAAACTTGTGTTGCCCTTATAAGCTGTTGGCAGTGTGACTCTGTTTCCCCCCTTATTGTGCCTATGAAAAGTGTAGGGTAAATAACTTGGTAATAAAGAAAGACTGTCTTTGTGTTTACTTCGTGCCTTGCTACACTGCGTTTCTCTCCTGTGTTCGGGACCGCCTCTGTGTGTTGCCTGTATCGTGCACCTGAAAAACTTTGTGGGTGTTGCAGCCTGTTTCATAGCGACTTTATCGTCGC
>NW_023639896.1:0-11749 GCF_015228065.2 Penaeus monodon
ACATTGGGGTGTATGTAACACACAACACCCACGCATACTCTGGGTAAAAGGACAACAAAATGGGGGGGTTTTTCCCCCGTAAATCGTCCAGAACACGGGGGAATCCTGTGACTCCTCTTTGGTGTACTAGCTTAAACTGCGTTAGAGGCAAAATATGTGGCTATCAGATGCCGTAAATTATTACATATATTCTCTCCCTACACCGTACAATTATAATGAAAATGCCAATAATAAATAATAATAATAAGAAACTAAAATAATATAATTAGAAGAAGAAAAAGAAAAGAAGAATATTAATGCTAAAATCTAAAAATAAAAATAAAAAAAATGTGATGATATGATAATATAACGATATGATGATGATAATGAGAGGATGCTAATACACTACTACTACAAATAAAATAATAAAATAATAACAAAATAATAGTAACAAAAAAAAAACAAGAAAAACCACAACAATGTAATAATAATAATATAATAATAACAATAATAAAAATTTAAAATAAAAATAAAAATAAAATAATAAAAATAAAATAATAATAATGATAATAATAAAATAATGAACGGTAAGGAAAATAAAGTAATAGAAAAACAATATTCATCTACATTGGACTTTAAAGCAAAAGGGGGGGAAAATGTGCCCGTCTCATCCCGTAGAGTTTTAACACATAAAAAAAAAAATTAATAATAATAATAATAAAAAAATAATATAAAAATTTAAAAAAAATAATAATAAATATAATAATAATAAAAATAACAAAAACAATAATAATAATAATAAAAATAAATATGATAATAATAAAAATAGCAACAACAACAAAAAACAATATATAATGAGCTAATGCAATTTTTTGCTATTACTAATGATAAAAGAATAAAAAAAAATAAATAATGAAAAACAAGGACAACCACAAAAATAAAAAAAAAATTAAATATATAACAGAAAAAATAATAATAGTACATAAAAGGGTAATGATATAATGATAAAGAAGGGGCAATAATAAAAAAAATCATGGGCTCATTGTTTTTGCAAGCATAGTTTTTTTAGTTTAGCCCTTTATTTACCACCCTGGTAACTGCACGGGGCGTGGGAAAGCGTGGTCATTTTGCATGGTTATAACATTAATGGTTTTACATTAAATTTTTGGGCTATAACTTATTTGAAAAGTCTAATCAATTCAAAAAGGAACAATTACAGTGTTTATTACTCATCTGCCACCCGGCGTACAGTGGGCGTGAAGGCTTTGCACTTTTGTATGCATTGTGTGCTAATTCCAAATTTAGGTATAATATAAGTATTCTTCTAAGACATCAGAGGATATGAAAAGTTACATAGTTCTCCATCCCTCAAGCTGGGGGCCTAAAAGGCTGTAAACTGCACTTGAAATAAGTACAAGCGTTCGCTTATATTCTTCTTACCGTTTCCTTAGTTTTCTCGACATTAAAAAATGTACGAGCTGCCAATACAATCAAAATTCCAAGCCGATTCTTGCTTTTTAAAAATATCACCTGCTTGTTCTTTTTTTTATATAAACCATAGGTGTGAATCTTCCCAAAACCCGTCATAATGCTTTATGCTACAGTTTCGGGCGTTGGAATTTTTAAACTGTCATTAACTCTTTAAAGGAAGCTTTAATATTGTTAAAAATCCGGGAAATAGGTCCCCCCAAGATTATACCACATTTTGTTGTCCAGCGATTTTGCCAGTGATCAGCATGATCTTTGGGGGGATTCCAACATGCGAGGGAAATCCCCAAAACTAATCAGGCCTCGTTTTTTTGCCGATACACGTTTATCCTGATGTCATTTGCGAATTAACTGCACCTTTGTCTAGATGTTCAGAGCCTGGAGAGACCTTGAATCACAAAAAACCCCCAGCCTTGATTAAATAAAAATTCGGGGCCCCATGAGTTTTCCCTCCCAACTCGTTGGGTAGTGCTAGCCCGTCTAAACCCCCTACAATCCTGGGCTTAAAGATATTGTTTTTATATGAAACAAAAGCCACCCGCTCTACTCCCAGACTGAAAGGGGCCCTCTGTAGCATTCATATGCTTGGAAGATTTTCAAGATGCTCTTTATAATTGAAAGGGCATTGCTTAAAAGTATAGCAGGGGGGGACACTGTTTTTTGGGGGCGTCGTAAATATACTTGGGGTCCAAATTTTTCAGGGGGGTAAGAACCCAAAGGGGGCCCTTAGTTATGGGATGTTCAGCTGAGCTAATTGTTTACATTTTATTGTATCCATGGTTTGAGTAAAATCGGTTGTCTGAAAAGGTAGCTCCTCATTCTTGTTTAGTGTCTTTGGAATCTGTAAAAAGGGGGGTTCTTAATTGTTTGCTCCAAATTGGGGTATTTATATAAAAAATTTCTTTCGAAAAACAAGGGTAATTTTATTTGGGTTTCATTTCCAATTCTTGTTGTTCTGGGGGCCCCAAAAAAAATGATCCTCATGGCTCTTTTGATATGTTCAAAAACTATAAATTTGTTTCCCTTGATAACACTAGGTGCGCATGAAAATCTATGACTACCTATGAGACAAGTAAAAAGTCTTGCAATTTGAAAATGATACAGGGTTCTTGCCAACAAGTGTCCTAAGGGGCTTCAGCCCGCCCCCACACCTTTTTTCTTCGGTTTTGATAAACTCTGCATCATTGACAATCCCCCAAAGTTTTTGTATTGATACAGGATCACCAAGTCATTTATATAAACCTTGGGCAGAGGGTTTGTTTTTGGGTTTAAGACCCTTTGGTTTTTTCATCGAGATTATCAAGCACACTCAATACCCCTTGGAGGGGTATATCTAGAATCTTTTGCATTCTTTCCTGGGATGGGATTTAATGCAAATATCATGGGCATAGCAAAAAGGGAGTCTTTTTCCCTAAAGGGGTATACGCCTATAATCTATGCATAAGATGTTAAATGCATGGGGCTAAGACACCCCCCGGGGTGTCCGAGTTCAAATACTTTTGTATGAGTACTTTAATCCCCGTGAGTACCTGAGCCGCCCCGATTCGATAGATACATGTAATCCATGTTACATTTTCCAAACCAAAATAGCTAGTTGTCAAAAATTATTTCTCGTTGCAATATAAAAGGCAATTTAAACAAAAAATACGGTTTTGCAGCCGGGGTTTGGGTTTTTTTAAAGTTTTCGAAAAAACAGTGCTGACCTACCCCTGGGAGAAATCCATCTCTGGGGGAATTTAGCATTTGCGATACATAAGCCTTTTCGTTTTATCCCTCAAGTCTTTGACAGACAGGGGGTAAAGGGAAAATGGGCCGTATTGCAGTATTGGTTTAGGTAGGGGAAATGTTTAAGTTTTTAGTCCGGGTTTGGGATATTCCTTGTATAGGCGAGTCTATACGGGTGCAAAAGTGGGTTGCCTGGAAAACTGAGCAATGTGACGAAGGCGCTGTAAGAAACCATCTTCGCCAGGGGGGGTTGCCTTACCTTTCGAAGGGCATTACTTTTTCCCAAATCGGTTTTTGGGAAAAGTCGGGGGGTCAATAGCAGCACGGGCTACTGCATATTAAAGTTCCGATCTATTTTCGATTGTTTTGATTTTTACCCCTTGGGGGAGTAGCTTAGCTGGAATTTCCCCGGCCCCACTGCTCTAGCAGCTTTTAGCGCTTTTGGGGACTGTGGAACTGCGGTTTGGAGAGTTTTACCTGTCCCTATTAATTTTTCTCCACAGTCACCAATTTGCTTTTGATACCTTGCAAAAATTGTTCCCGTGTTTATACAAAGGGTTTTTTAATTCCCCTAAATTCCCTTGTTGGTTTTAAAAGAACGCAGAAATTACTGTGTCTTACTATCTTTAAAAAATTAGAAAGCCCCGGGACCCTTTTATTTCCTTGGGCCAAATAGGGCTTTGATCCACCCCGGTGCATAGGAGGCCGGGGGCCTTTTTCTTCGAGAGTTTTTGGAACAGACCCAGTGTTATAGTATCAGTGACAAATTTGATTAATCCTGAGAAAAATTTTTTACGTTGTTTTTCATAGGTGTTATACCCGTCATAGACCCTGCCTTGAAGTGAGCTCCAGGCCCCCTGGGATAAATTATTCTGAGCCTAGGTGTTTTGGGGTAGTCGCTGTTCAGTATTCGTTTTGGGTTTCAAAATGGTCCACTAATAAAATTCGTACCAGTGAAGTACGACATTACCATGAACTAAATTTTTGCCAATACGATCAACCTGCCCCCTCCCCAAAAGAGTCTCGCTTTTTGTGTCTATCTGTCGTGATTATTATTGATAAATGCTTGAAATTTTTCCCCCCCATTTCTATTACGCTGGGTTGTCTCCAAAAGGGGTGCCTTTCATTGAAGTCGCCCCTGCATAAAGTGCCCTTGGGTTTTGGAAAAATTGGGGGGAGAACTGCCAAAAATTTAGAGTATCTGGCATTACATTATCAGTGAAAAATACCCCAAAGGGGTCTGGATTTTTAGATGATAAATTAACATCAGTGTTCTCGGATTTTTTTTCTAATTTATGTGGCAGTGTTACCCTCACTTGTCAACAAACAGTCATGGCTGTATTCACATATGAAAAAATACCCCTTAAGTGCAGGTGCTTTTTTATTTACAGGGCAGCAAAAGGGGCTTGCACGCATTAACATCAATATTATATTTTTGGATGAAAATTTTTAGATCTTTAGCCTAGGCTTATGCTACGCATATTCCATGATTGAATTTGATTGTGGTTATCCATATGTGAATTTGTTTTGTAGGCAACCCGTACTTCATGCGTTTTACCTCAAAATTTCGAATTTTAATTTACTAAGAAACATTAACTTTTTGTTATGGGGTTTCTTTCAGATGGGAGTCGTGGACTGAAAATTACTTTTAAACCCTTTTAACATTTTGGGCTTAGCTTTGTTCCACTTCTCACACAGTCCCTTCCTTTTGGTCAGATCACCTGAGGGCTGGTTGCCACTGGACCGACGTCACAGGATCCTGATTTTGTTCGTGGTCTTCAGCCTGACACGCCCCCTCTGGTTATCAACACGGCGGGGCTACACGATTTTCCCCGTCGTTTTTTATCACTATGGGGCACTGTATCACGACAAAGACAGTCACTTTTTTTTTTTTTTTCATTTCCTCTTTAGCGACGTTATTTCATTAATTAAGTTTTGTTTTGGGGTTCAAGCTTTCATTTTTCCTTTAAGTTCAAGCCATTTACGTCGCCTTGGGCGCTGCGTGAGTCACTTCTGCACATGGTTTTTGGGGGGGGGATTCCCCCAGTCCTGCGGTCGCCCTGCCTGAGGGGAGGGACGGTTTCCCCGGCTGTGCCTGGGGAGGGGTGGGGGGGTTTTTCTTCAGTTTAGAAGTTGTCCCTTTTTCGGCCCGAGATACCCTTGTAGGATCAGCATCATCTTTTCCCCTTCTCCTCCAGCTGGGAACCTTTTTGCGTATTCGGGGGCCTCTTCACCCCCCTCGCTGGCAGCCGCGGGAAATCTCTGGCCCGGGACGTCACACAGGGCACGGTCGGCGCTTCCCCGGGACGCTGGTCGCGGGGTTGGTTGGGGGGGCCGCGCGGGGCACTCGCGTCGTGCTAACCACGGGGGGGGGGGGAGGGGCAGGGGGGGGGAGGGGCCCTGCACCCCCGTGCCCGGCAGTCACACCTGTCATCCCACACCTGAAGCATGTGGGAAAAAGACTGGTGCACTGCAGTACTCTCTCCTTCTCAGCACTGCGAGGGCACCCTTGGGATATGTGGTCGCCACATGCTGCCAGCGTGCCTTGCCCTTGCAATACTTTTCTCTGGCCTTCCCTGCATTTGGGAGATACGGGATGCCCTCCACGGGCCCCACGTGGCTGGCGGGCATGTATTTTTCCCAAGAAATGGTATGTACTTTGGGGGTGGTTGCCTCCTTTCCCAAAAATGCGGATGGGTTTAATGGTTGCCCATCCTTTTGCCTCTTATGGCCTTTTGAACCCGTCGAGGCAACCATTTTCAAGATCAAGATCCTTGTTGTAGTGTGTCACAAGGTATTCATCATATTTTTCTCTTTTTTTCGGGTTTATCACATAGTTTGAAGGTAATACCTCCAAATTTTCCTTTAATAATTCGTCAATGTATTCTGCTGCGAGCGAGCGACTACACTACGGTAGGAGAATGTCTCCTCGCACAAGGCGAGGGGGGTGCCCCCCGGGCCGGAGGATCGTTGCCGAGGCCTGCGCCTTTCATTTTTTCGATTTCGTTGTCCTTCAGGGAAGGCGAGGCGGACGTAATTTTTCTTTGGGGCCATGGTTCTTCTGGCTTTTCGGGCTTTCTTTTTTTTTTTGCTTTCACTTCATAATGTGAAACCGTCACTTCCTCCTTCAAATCGCCCCTCGGGCGCAGGGCCCTCGTGCATGCCTGTTGCATGGCAATGGATTCAGTGGGGGCTACCCTGAACTACGGATGAAGCCATTCTTCGCCGCGGGGGGGGGGGACAGTTATCCCCCGCTCCTCCCCCCATGTTTACATTGCGGTTTCCCCCCCCTCGTGGGGGGGCCCCAGCGCCTTTCCACCCCCGCCCCTCTGACAGGGGATATATAGCGCTCGGGGCAACGGGGCACTCACCCCAAAGGGTTTCCACAGCAGTACTTGGACTCGGTAAGGAATTATTTCAAAATTCTCGTACAACATAATTTTTCAACACTATTGTCGCACGACCTTTCGGGTTATATGAGCACCAAAGTTCATGAATTCCTTGTACAATTTTTTGTATTGCCCCAAGAGGTTCGTGTTAAGGCCAGGGCACCGGAGCCGGGCACCAACACCCCTCCGTATGAGGTCACGGGGTGACGTTTTTCAACATAGTAGTGAAATTTGGGACTCAAAAACTAGAGATTTCAAAAAAATTTTCTAACCCACTTACAATGTATGATGATGATGATGTGATGATGATGTGATATGATGATGATGATATGGAAAGATGAGAAAGATGATGATGATGATGATGAGATGATGATGGATGATGATGATGAGGGGTGATATGATGATATGAGAGATGATGATTTTAAAAAATTGATGACAAAATAATAATTAATAGTAAAGTTTTTAAATAATAAAAATGAAATTTATAATGATTGTATGATAAAGATAATGATAAAGATAAAGATAATGATTATATTTTGATTTTATTATGATTTTGATTATGATTATGATTTTGTTTTTTTTTATGTTATATTATGATTATATTTAGATTATGATTTATTTGTATGTTATGATTTGATTATGATTTGATTTGATTATGATAAGATAAAATAATGATTGATAAAGAATCATGATAAGATTTCAAACCCATATACTAATCAACCCCAAATAGTAAAAGAAAAAAAAACAACAAGAACAACACGGTAACAGTAAAAATAATAATGATAATAAAAAAGAAAAGAAATAATTTGTTTAATATTGATAGTAAAAATAATAATAAAAAAAATAATAAAATAATAGTAATACTTATAAAGAATGGGATTGATACAATTATAATAAAAGCTATATAATAACAATAATCCCACATCATTGGCCTTTTGAGAAAAACTAGATCCTTAAAAGTTGATCTTTTTTTTAGTAAATTAGCTTATTTAGTCCTTTATTTACCACCCTGGCTAACTGCACAGGCGTGGGCAAGCTGTGGTACATTTGATGTATGGTTATAACATATAATGGTATTACATTTAAATTTTAGGCTATAACAGTATTATGATAAGTACTATATCAATTAAAGAAAGGAACAATTACACAGTCGTTTATATACTCATCAACCACGCCGGCGTACAGCTTGGGCGTGGAAATGCATTGCTACAATTGATATGCAGTCATGTGATGCTACATTCCAAATTTAGGATATAATATAAGTATATCTTCTAAGACATCAGAGGATATGAAATAGTTACATAGTTCTCCATACCTCATGTTAGGTGGTCTGAAAGGCTGTAACACATGGCACTCTGAGATATAATGTACAAGTGTTCGCTTATATTCTTCATTACACAGATTACACTTAGTTTCTTCGACATTACAAACTGTACTGAGCTGCCAATACAATCTATATCCAAGCCTGATTCTTTGCGGTCACAATATCACACTGTCTTGTTCTTGTGTTATATAAACCATAGGTGAATGAATCTTGCCTAAACCGGTCATAGTGCTTTATGCTACAGCTTTCAGGGCGTTGAGAATTAACTCAGTCAAGTCCTCTTAAAGGAAGCTTTAATATTATATAAAATCCTGGAAATAGGTACCCCAAGATCTATATCCATACTTTGCTTGTCACATGATGACTTTGCCAGGCGATCAGCATGATCATGCCTGGGGATTCCAACATGCGATGGAATCCACACAAAACGTATATCATGGCTTCGTTCTTGCACGATACACGTTTTATCCTGATGGCATTTGCGATATTAACTGCACCTTTGTCTAGAGTTTTTCAGAGCCTGGAGAGCACTCTGTGAATCACAGAATATTACCCCCGAGCCTTGATTCAATAGAAATTCGGTGGCCATGAGTATTCCTGCCAACTCAGTTTGCGTAGTGCTAGCCCAGTCATGAACCCTCCTACAACCCTGGTGCTTCAAGATATTGTTTTTTATATACAACAAAAGCACATCCTGCTCTACTCCCAGACTGTAAGGACCCGTCAGTGTAGCATTCATATGCATTGGATAGAGTTTCAAGATGCTCATTTATAATTGCAAGTGCATACTACTTAAGTATAGCAGGGGGAACACTGTCTTTTTGGGGGCAGTCGTATAATATACACTTAGGCCCGACATTTTCCAGGGGGGTATAGAACGTCCATGTAGGGTCTTAGTTATGGGTATGTTCAGCTGAGATAAGTGTTTACATGTTATGAATGTATGAATCGGTGTTGTCATGCAAAGTTAGATCCTCTGTTTTGTGTTTTAGTTGTCTTTGGAACTCTGTACAATGGAGGGGTTCTCTAATTGATTTGACACCAAATGTGGTATTTATATATAATATTCTTTCGTAAACAGAGGGTAAGTTTAGTTCGGTTCTCATATTCACAATTCTTGTTGTTCTAGGGGCACCGAGAATGATCCTCATGTCTTCATTTTGTATGTGTTCTAAACTAGTCAACTCTGATTCCTTGAACAACACTAGGTGCAATGGATGATAATCTATGACTGACCGTATGTATGACAAGTAAAAGAGTCTTGCAATATTGACATTGATACCATGGTCTTTGCCAACAAGTGTCCTAAGTGGCTTCAGCCGCTCCCACAGCCTTTTCTTCAGATTTCTAATGAACTCTGCATCATTGACAATCACCCCAAGGTATTTGTATTGATGGCAGAGATCTAGCTCAATGTCATTTATATGAAACCTTGGCAGAGGGATTGTCTTTGGGTTAAGAGCCTTGGTTTTTTCAGTCGAGATTACCAAGCGACACTCAATAGCCCTTTGCTGAGAGTATATCTAGAATCTCTTGCATTCTTTCCTCGGATGAGGATTTAATGCAAATATCATCGGCATAGCAAATAATGGAGTCATTGCCCTCAAGTGGTATATCGCCTAGTAATCTATGCATTAAGATGTTAAATAGCATGGGGCTAAGTACACCTCCCTGAGGTTGTGCCGAGTTCAAATACTTTTGTATGAGTACTCCTTAATGCCCCTGTAGAGTACCTGAGCCGACCGATTCGATAGATACATGTGAATCCATGTTAACAGTTTTCCCTGAATACCAAAAGTAGTTAGTTGCTCAAGAATTATTTCTCTGTTTGCAATATCAAAGGCAGATTTAAGATCAAGAAATACGGTTTGCATACCTGGGTTTGTGTTTGTTAAGTACTCTGCAAAACAGTGCTGACTGCTACGCCCTGGGAGAAATCCATACAGTTTGGGGGATAACTTAGCATTTATGCGATACATAAGCCTGTTCAGTATTATCCTCTCAAGTACTTTGCACAGACAGGAGGTCAAGGAAATGGGCCTGTATTTGTCAGTATTAGGTTTAGGTATGGGAATGATTTGTCAGTATTAGGTTTAGGTATGGGAATGATTAAGCTTTTAGTCCAGGAGCTTGGGATGATTCCTTGTGATAGGCTGAGTCTATACGGGTGCAAAAGTGGGTTGCCTGGTACCTGAGCAATGTGGCGAAGGACGCTGTAAGTAATGCCATCTTCGCCAGGGGCGGTTGCCTTACCTTTCAGAAGGGCATTACTTAGTCGGAGGGGTCAATAGCAGCACAGGCTACTGCTATATTAAAGTTCCTATTTATTTTCGATTTGTCTATTTGATTTTTTATCTCTTGTGGGAGTGTGTTTAGCTGAGAATTCCCGGCCCACTGCTCTAGCAGCATATTAGCCTGCTCTTGTAGACTGTGGAACTGCGGTGTTGTGAGAGTTTTACCTGTCAGCCTATTAATTTTTCTCCACATGTCAGCCACAGAGGTTTGACTATTGATACCTTGTAGAAATTGTTCCCAGTGTTTACTACGAATCTGAGTTTTAATTCCCTTAATTCCTTGTTGGCTTAAGAAACTGCAGAAGATTATCTGTCGTCTTACTATCTTATAAAAAATTAGCAAGCTCCTGGACCCGTTTACGTTCCTTGGCCAGAATAGGGTCATGATCCACCCCAGTGCATAGGAGGCCTGGGCCTCTTTTTGTTCGAGAGTATTCGTGAACAACCCATGTGTTATATTAGTCAGTGACAATTTTGATTAAATCCTGAGAAAAATTTTCAACAGTTGTTATTTCATAGGTGTTATACCAGTCATAGACCCGTGCCTTGAAGTGATGCTCCAGGCCCGGTGGGATAATTATTCTGAGCCTAGGTGATTTAGGGGCTGAGTCGCTGTCTACAGTATAGTCTGTTCGGATTGCAAAGTGGTCACTAACTAACTCTAGTACCAGTGAAGTACAGACATTACCATGAACTAAATTTTTGCCAAATACGTAATCTAACCTGCCCTCCCAAAAGAGTCTCTGCTTCTGTGTCATATACTGTCAGTGATCTACTATTGATGAAATGCTTGAATTCTTCCCCATTACTATTACGCTGGTTGTCTCCAAAGTGTGGATGTCTTGCATTGAAGTCGCCCATGCATAACGTGCCTTGGTTGTGAAAATTGGGGAGAGAACTAGCCAGAAATTTAGAGTATTTAGAGCAAAGTCATTGAAATATGGTAATTAGATACCGTAGATTTTAATACATAAATAAATCGGATTTGTGCTTTAAAGATTTTCTTAGATTTATGACGGGATGTAGAGGTAGTGTAATAACGACAGATTAACAAAACATTTCATGTCATGTCTTATTTACACAGATGAAAGGAAGATTATTTTGTAAATTTGGTAAAATGTAACTTTGAAAACGAGTGCTGTACAAAAGTAACTCTCTCAAGTGCTGTCAACGAGACATAAAGCTTCAGTCTCATTTGACATTATTTGGCTATTATCTCTTTCTGTCTCTGCCTTCCCCTTTGTCTCCTCTTCTCCACATATTTTCTGGGCTCGTTCCCTACTTTTACTATCACTTTATTATTATTTGCGGGATTAATCATTATTATCATTTCATTATCATTGTTTTATTACTATATTTATCATTATAAATATCACCATTATTATTGATATTAAGACTGTCATTGTTATTATCATTATCATTACTATTATTGTCATTTCTGTCCTCATTATTGCAGTTTATTACTATTACTGTTCATATCATTATTCATCTTTATTATAATCATCATCATAATTATTATGTTTTTTTTTTAAATTAATAATAATAAAAAT
>NW_023639897.1:0-10000 GCF_015228065.2 Penaeus monodon
AAAAAACCCAATTTTTAAATATTAAAATAAAATTTTTTAAAAAATTTTAAATAAATTAATATTTTATAACTATGGTAAAATAGTTTTTTATATAGTAAATTTTTCCCCCACCCCCGGGGCTTCGGGGTTTTTTTACTCAACCCCTTTTTTGAAGCGCCTTGCTTTTGACCACCCCACCAGCCTGCTTTTTGCATGCGCGTGAGCAGTAAAGAGGTGGCGACCCCCCCCCTGTTTTTATTCTCTTCCTCGGGCGCCACTCCTCCGTAAGACCGCTGTTTTTTTCTTTTTTTTTCCGTAAATTTTTTCAGGGTTTTTTGCTTTGATTTTGAAATTAGGGGTTTTTAAATTTTAAAAAAATTTTTGTAACTTTAAATGGGGGGGGAAATTGGTGAATGGGTTTTTCCCGTTTTCTTTGAAAAAAATTTAAAAAAATAAACAATTACGGTTTTCTTTTTTCTTTTTCCCCTTTTTTAAGAATAAAACCCGAAATTATTGAAAAAAAACGATTGCCCAAAAAGAAATTTTGTTCCTAAAAACCCTTGAAAAAATTATTAAGTTATTTTTATTGCTTTTAATTTTACTCTTTAAAAAACCTATAAAATCACATTGGAAACTTCATCAAAAAGGTTAATAGAAATGGGGGAAAATGCCCGAAAAACCCCAAAAAAATTATTGTGCATTCTAAAATCTTTTATCTGCGACGGGAGTTTAAGCTTTCCATTCGGGCCATTAGGTAAATGGCCACTGCTCGTTGATGCACTTAAAAAGGCCCCCGATTAATTATACAAAAAAACATGGTTTAAAAAAAGACAAAAAATATATATATAATTAAAATATAAAAATATATATAAATTTATAAAAATAAAAAATAAATATTTAAATTATAATAATTTTATATAATTTTTATTTATTTTTTAAGTTTAATTAAAAAAAAAAAAAAAAAAAATAAAAAAAAAAATTCCCAATTTTAAAATTTTTTTTTTTTTTTTTTCTTTTTTAAAAAAAAAAACAAAAAAAAAAAAAAAATAAAAAAAAAAAAAAAAAATAAATAAAAAAAAATTCTTTGGGGTTTGGGTGGGTTGGGGGTATGTTGTGTGTGGGGTGTGGGCCCCGTTTTTTGAAGAGTTTTTTGTGGTGTCCCCCCGTGGGGCCCTAAAAGTGTGTAATTTTAAAAATACTTTCATGGTTTTTTTATATAAATATTTTATATTTAAAATATTATTTAAAAATATATATATTAAATTATATATAATTTTAATATTTATATTTTTAAAATTTATAATATATTATTTAATAAAAAATATTAAATAATATATATATATAAAATATAAAAATTAATATATTATTTTAATGGATATAAAAAATATAAATATATAATAAATATAAAAAATTATAAAAAATAAAAATTATATAAAATATTATAAAAAAATTTATAATTTTAAATTTAAATATATAAAATATTTTAATATATTATATAAAATATATAAATTTTATTTTATATAATTTATTAAAAAATATATATAAATATTATATTAAATAATTTTATAATATTGCCCCTTTTTTGTGAGAGTTTTTGTATTTTAAAAAAAAAAATTTAAAAGTTAAATATATATATATAATTATATATTAAATATTTTTTAAAATATTTTATTAATATATATTTTAATTTTAAAACACAAACCCCACACCCCAAACCCCCCTTTTAATAAAAAATATTATTAATATAAAATATTAAATTTAATAAAAAAATATTATATAAATTTTAAATATAAATATAATATATTTTTATTTAATAAATATATATAAAATTTTTTTAAATAAAAAAAAAATATATTAAATATAAATAGTTATATATATAAATATATATAATATATATATATATATAATAAAAATTATATATAAACCCCCCAAAAAATTATATATATATAATATTTTATATATATATAATTTAAAATTTTATTATATAATAAATTAAAAATATTTTATATATATAAAATATAATTTTAAAATAAAAAAAAATATTAATTTATAATATAAATAATAATATATTAATTATATATATAATTATTTAAAATTTTAAATTATTTTATATATATTTTTTTATATAATATTTTAAAATTATTTTTATATATAATTAAAACCAAAATTAAATATTAAATATATATATAAATTAAAATTATATTATTTATATAAAAAAATTATATAAATAAAATAATTTTTAATTTTATAAATATTAATTTATAATTTTTTTATATTTATATAATAAATTTTAATTTTATATATTTTATAAAAAATAAAAAAATAATAATATTTTTTATTTTAAAAATTTTAAAATTTTATATAATATTTTATAAAATAAATTATATATATAAATTTATTTATAAATTATCTTTTTAAAAAACCCCGCGACCGGGGGTTTAAAACCCTTTTTGGCCAAAATCGGGGGCCCTTAGTAACCCCGGTGCCCCGTTTTGATGCCCGTGGTTTTATATACCCCATTTCCTGTGAATAAAGACAAATATTATTATATAATTAATATTTTATAATTAATTTTAAAATAAAATATTATATAAAAAATTATATAATTATATATATAATAATAATATATAATAAATTTTTTGGCCCATTCCCTGTTTTTTCTTATTTTTTAAATTTTTCTTTTTTATTTTATTTTAAAAACATAAGAACCCCCAACACACAACCCACACACAACACCACACACACAACACATACCCCCCACAAAAACCCCACACACACATAAATTTTTTAAATTTTTAAAAATTTAAAAATATATATAAAAATTTAAATTTATACCCTTTTTGGTGGTTGCCCCTGGGGGGTTAAAATGTTGGGGGTGGTTGTCCCCCCCGTTTTTTGTGTTTGGGGTTTTATGTGGGGGTCCTGTGTTGGTTTGGTCCCCCCCCCCCTATGTGTGTTTTTTCTACATTTCCCGGATTTTTATATAAATATAAAATTATTATTATAAAATATATATATAAAATTATAATATAATATATAAAAATAATTTTTTAAAATTTTAATAATTTATATTATATATATAATAATTTTTAAAAATATTAAATATATATAATATATTATATATTAAAAATAAAAATATTATTTTTATAAAAATTTCTTGGGTGGGTAATTTTTTGTATTTTTTAAAAATTACCCTTTTGATTATTTTTAAATATTATAAAATATAATAAATATATTTTTTTTTAAAAATTTATATAAATTAAAAATTTAAAATTTATATTAAAATATATAATAAATTTATATGTATATTTTTTTTTTTGGGTTTTTTTAAAAAATATCCTATGTAAATTTTTTAAATTTTTAAAAACAATTTTAAAATTAAAAATATTTAAAAATATTTTTAATAATAAATATATAATTTTATATAAAAATATATATTATATTATAAATTTTTTTATATTTGGGGGGGGTTGGTTGGGGTTTGGGGGTTGTGGAGTGTGTATATCCAATTTTTATTTTATACATTATATATTTATTAAAATATATATATTTTATATATATATATTTAATTTATTTAAAATATCGTTTACACAACTCACCACCAACCCCCCAACACACCCCCACACCCCACCACACACCCCCCCCTTTATAATATATTTTTTTATTATTTATTTTTATAATTTTTTAATAAGTATAAAAAAACAGAACCCCAACCCCCCACACCACACAAAAACACCACACAACCCACCCAAAAAAATTTTTTAAATAAATTTTATAAAATTTAAAAACAAACAAAACCACACCACCACACACCCCCACACAAAAACAAAAACCCCCCCAACCCCACACCCCCTAAAATTATTATATTTTTTTATATTTAAATTTATATATATAAAAATATTTAATTATTTTATATTAATTATTATAAATATATATAAAAAAATTTATTATAATTTATTAATTATATAAAAAATATTAAAAATTATATAACTTTTATTAAAATATCATTTATATTATTTAAATTATAAAATATATTAAAAATATTTATATATAAATATAAAAAATTTTTATTATATAAAAAAATGTTTATATAATAATTTTAAAAAGTTTTTTTTTTTCTATTAAAACTTCTATCAAACTCTCTATTAAATACATCATCCCCTTCCCATCTTTCTTCGATCTATAATCCCCATCTATTATCTACAAAAATATATTTTCCCCCCCACCCCACCACACCCACACCCAACACCCACACAAAATATATAATATTCTAATATATTTTATAAAATTTAAACAAAATATAAAATTTTAAATTTAATATAAATAATTTTATTAAATAATATAAATTATAAAAATATTTAATTTTATAAACTTTATACTATTAGATAGAAAAGGATAATAGATTTAATAAAAATTTTGGTGGGGTGTGAGTGGGTGTTTGGGGTTTTGGGTTTTGTTGTGGGTGGTGAGGGGGTTGGGGGGTGGGGGGTGGTTGTGTTGGTTAATTTTTAAAAAAATATATATAATTTTATTATATATAATATATATAATATAAAACCACATATATTACATATATTATAGATAGATGATGATTTTGATAATATTTGGTTTTGGGGTGGGGTGGAGTGGTGGGTTGTGGGGGGGGTGGGGTGTGAAATTGGTTGGGTTTGGGTTTTAATTGAAAGTATTTTTAAAATTAATATTATTTAAAATTTAAATTTTATTTTAAAAAATATAAATTTTAATTTTAAAAATTTTTTAATATTATTTTATATATATACCCCGGGGTGGGTGGGGGTCCCCTGTGGGGTGGGGGGTGGTGTGTAAAAGTTTGTGTCCTTGGGGGGTATTTAGTTAAAATTTTTTTCTATTTTAAACTAACCCCCATCAACTCCCCCTATCTTAACTTCTATCTATCAAAACTATCTATCTTCGATCCCCCATCAATCTATTTTTATCCTTTTATAATTTTTATCTTCTACAAATTATTAATACCCCACCACCAAACAAAACACACACAAAAACTATATATATATTATATATTAAAATTTTTAAAATAAATATTAATTATAATTTTAAAATTTAATTTAATATATGATAGATAGAAAAATAATAAAAATGGTTTTGGGGGGTGGGTGTGGGGTGTGTGTGGGGGGTTTTTTGGTGGGTTTTTGTGGGGGGGTGGTTGTGTGGGGGGGGTGTTGGGTGTTGGTGTGGGGTGGGTGTTTGTGTGTTTTAATTATTAATTTATTATATTATATTATAAATTATTTTTAATTTAAATTATAAATTATAATATTAAATTTAAATATAAAATTTTATATTATAAATTTATTTATTATTTATTAGTGTTTTATACACAAATATTTTATCTATATAAATTATTATTTTAAAAAATTTATATAATTATAAATGTTTTTTGTGGGTTTAAAATTTTTTAAAAATTTTCTTATTTTATATATTTTTTACCTTACCCTTTTTATTTATTCTATTTTTTTTTATTTTTTAAAATTTTATATTTTTTTTATAATATTTTATATAAATATATTTAAATTTTTAAGGTTTTTTCTCTGCCCTTGGCCCCCAATGTCATCTGTGGAGGAGCCCCCGAATATTCCCCCGTGAGGCAGAAGAGGGGTTTAGGGACCAAGTTGAAAAAGAAAAAAGGGGGGTTCCCCCCCGTTCACTCCTCGTGAGGAAAAAAAAAAGTCAAACTGGAACCGAAAGGGAAAAAGGCCCCCAAAATTCCAGGTCCCCCGCGGAAAAAAAGTTTTCCCTTTGTTCCAAGATCTTTTTTACTGGCTGCCTTTTTAAAAAAATTTTAAAAAAGGGGGCCCTTTCAAACTAAAAAAACAGGTTAAATAGTGGTAACGGAGAGATAAAGCAGCGTATCCCCCCTGTAGTAAAAGTGGTAAAAACGGAATGGGGGGGTATAAAAAGTTAAAAAAATAGTAAGTAGTAAAACGGTAGTAAAATAAAAAAAGTAAGTAGGGGTAGAAACAGAGCAGTATAAATTTTGTAAAAGCGAAAAATAGTGAAGTAAAAAAAGCAAATCCAATAAAAGCCCCTAAAAAAAAGTAAAAGCCCAAAATAAAAACCACTCCCCCCAAAGCCCCCGATGGCCAAGTAAAACAAAAGTTTTTAAAAAAAAACTAAAACTTAAAATGAGAAATCGTAAAAAAGGATTGGTAAACAGAAGTTTTAAAAGCAAAAAAACAGTAAACGGAGGTGAATGAGAAAAAAACCATAGATAAAGGGGTTTAAAGCAATAAATGGTAAAAAAATTTGGGATTAGTTAAAACAACCAAAAAAATTCTGGCCTTCATTAACGAGATAAAAAAAGGAAAAAAACCACGTTTTCCTTAAAAAAACTCCCCCCTTGAAAAAGGCCCCGCATGTAAATCCGTGACAAACATTTAATACGGGTTCTACTGAAAAAAGTAAAAAAAATTTTTAAACTTTTTTGCCCTTTTGAATAGATACTTTTTTCACCCCCACAAAAAACAACCTAGGGGAAATAACGAAAGGGCCCCTTTTGGGACAACCCCTTTGGTGTTTTTTTCAGCAAAAAAAGGGGGTCCCCAAAAAAAAAAAAAGAATTCCCCGTTGACACTGTTTTTTGCCCCCGGGGGCCCCCGGGGCCTGTCAGGGGCCCCTGACCCCTAAAAAAAAAAAAAATCCCTTTTTCCCCAAATTGAAAATTTCAATAAATTTTAAAAAAAAATAAAATATTGATAAAAAAATGGCCAATAAAAAAAATAAACAAAAAGAAAAAAACCTCATGAAATCAAAAATAAGGGGAAAAAAAACGCCCCTCAAAAATCAAAAATTTAAAAACAAGGCGAGAAAGAACCTATTTTATTTTTAAAAAAAACAAACCCCCAATATATAAAACCCCATAAAAAAAATTATAAAACTCTAAAAAAAAGAACTGATTAAAGCACAAAAAAAGACCCTTGCGAAAAAGCGTGCCGTGCCACTGAACCCCTGGAAATAAATTTTAAAAAATTACAATAAAAAGGCAAAATTGGGCCCTGAAAAACCCCAAACCCAAGATTTAAAAAACCCAATTAAATGTAAAAAAAAAACAGAACTGTTTTCTAGAAAACCAAGAGTAAAAATTTGTAAATTAAAAACGGGAAACAAAATCAAACGGGCAAAAGGGGTAACTATAGGCCCCCCCCCTTCCCGCCCCAGGGGGAAGAACGTGGTGCCATACAAAGTTAAATGCGCAAAAAGCAACTGGAGTGGGTTCGCCCCTCAAAATTTTCCGATTCCCAAAAAAATATATATTAATAAAATATAATTATATAAAATATTATATATAAATATTATAATATTTTTATATAAATTTTAATATAATTTTTTAAATAAAAATTTTAATTTTTAAAATATATTAAAAATTTTAATAAAAAAAAATAATAAAAATATATATAATAAAATTATATAAAAAATTTTAATATATTTATATTATATAAATTTATTATTATAAATAATATTTTTAAATTTATGTTTTTTTTTATTATAAAAAATAAAATAAACCCCTTTTTTGGTTTTTGTATATTTTAAATTTCTTTATGTTTTTATTATATTTCATATATATAAAAAAAATAATTTAATATTAAATTTAAAATTTCTTTTTTTATATAAATTATTTTAAATATAATTTAAAATTATTTTAATTTATAAATTATATATATTTATATAAAATAAAAAAATTTAATAAAAAAAATATATTTATATTTATTTTTTTAAATTTATTAATTTAATTTTAAAAATTTTTATATTATATTTTTATATATATATTATATCCCTATGTACAAAAATTAATTTTAAAAATTGTTTTATACTACACACCCCCATACGTTTATTATTATATATAAAAAATAATATATATTAAAATTTTTAAAAATTAAAATTTTAAAATATAATTATAAAATAATTTAAATAATATTAATTTTATTTAAAAAATTTTAAATTTTTAATATTATATTCAAAAAAATAAATTAAATTTTAATTTTATATAATCTTTTATATAATTATTAAATTTTATATATTTTTATAATTATTAAAAATAAAATTTTAAAATAATTTTTAATAATATAATTATTATAAAAGGGAAAAATTTTTTAAAAAAATATTTTTAAATAAAAAAATTTATATATTTAATTTTTATATATATATAATTAATATAATATAATTTTTTTAATAAATTAAAATATTTATTTTTCTTTTTTATTTTTAAATTTTATTATCCCCTTAATTTTTTTTTTTTAATTTCTAAAATTTTTTTATTTTAAAAAAATTTTTTTTTATATAATGGTTTTTAATCGGTGGGCCCCACCCAATCCTTTTTATTTTTTTTTTTTTAAAATTTCCTTTCCCTGGCCGGGGACGCCCCAATTTTTTCCCTTTCCTTTTTTTTGGTCCTTTTTTAATTTACCCCCCCCCTTGTGTTATTGAAAAGTTTTTTTTTTTTATTTTTAATTTTTTTTTTTAAATTTGGTTTTTTGTTTTTTCCAGCCCAATTTTCCCCTTTTTTAATTTTTACTTTTTTATGGAGTGGGGCCCCCGTATTTTTTCCCCCCCCCATTTTTTGTTTTTAAAATTAGTCCCCCCTCCTTTTTTGTTATATTTTTTTTTTTTTATTTATTTTATTTTTATTTTTTTATCCCCATTTAAAAAATTCCCCTTTTTTTTTTTCGCCCCCCGTTTTTTTTTTTTGAATTGATTGTGCCCGGTATTTTTTTTCCCCTTTTTTTGGGGAAAATTTTCCCGGGTTCCCCCTTTTTTTTTTTTGGGGTTTTAATTTTTTATTTTATAATTTTTTATCAAATTTTATTTTAAATTTTAAATTTTTTTGTTTTTTTTAAAAAATGACCCCTTTTTTTTTTTTGGTCCCCCCCAAATCCCCCCTGAAACCCCCCCCCCAGACAATAAAAAATGGGCAAGGTTTTATTTCCTTTTTTTTCCCCCCCTTTTTTTGAAAATCCCCCAAAATTTTTTGTTTTTTGTTACTTGCCCTAGGTTTATTTGTGCTTTTTTAATTTTATCTTATAGGCCCCCTTGTTTTTTTTATTGTTTTATTTTTGCCCTTTTAAATTTTTTTACGATTTTTAGTTTTTAAAGGCTTTTTTTAACATTTTCTTTAGGTTTTAATTTTTTTATCTCGTTTTTAAATTAGTGTTTTTTGTTTTGTTTTTTCTAAATCCCCTTATTTTTACCTTTTTTTTTGCTTTTCAACCTTTTCTATTTTTTTCCCCCTTCACCTCCCCTTTTTTTTTTTTTTTTTGCTATTACTTTCTGCCTTTTTTACCTCCAAATCCTTTTTTAAATTTTTCCCTTTTTTAAGTTTTTTTTTTTTTTAACTATTGCCTTTAACCCCCATCTGGTTTTAGAATTTTTTTTTTTATCTTTTGCTTTTTACTTTTTTCCTTTTTTACTTGGGCGGGGTTTTTTTTCCCCCTTAACTTTTCCCTGCTTCTCCCACAATAATGGCTTCCTTCCCAAAACCACTTCCCCCATTTTTTCATATTTCCCTTTTTATATATAATATATATTATAATAAATTTTTTTTAAATATTTTATATATAGTTTTTTATTTAAAATATAATTTTTTTTTTTTTTTTTTTGAAATGGGTTTTAATGTTTTTTAACACCCCCATAAAATAAAAAATTAAAAAGAAAAAATTAATTTCCCCCCAAAATAAATTTGGAAAAAACCCCTTTTTTTTTATTTTTAAAAAAAATTTTTTCTTTTAAAAAATTTAAAAAAATTTTTTTTTATATTTTTCCCCCCCCCCCCCCCCCCCCCACAAAAAACCCCCCCACAATACCCCCCCAAACAAAATTAAACCCCACCCCAAAAAATATATAATTAAATAATTTTAATTTATATATATATTTAAAATATTTTATTAAAAAAAATATATAATAAATATATATAATTTTTTTTTTTTTTTTAATGTAAAAAATTTTTAATAAATAATATTTTTTATATAAAATATAAAATCAAAAATAT
>NW_023639898.1:0-11749 GCF_015228065.2 Penaeus monodon
GCCTCCGGCCTCCTGTTTCGGCGCAGAGTAATTGTCATTTATCTGTCTTGTGCGCTATTACACTTGGTAGCGTCTTTCAGTAAGAAGAAATTAAATGTGCGAACAGTCATTTGCCCAAAGCATTCACCAAAAATATAGAACATTGAAAGCTTGTATAATGAATGAAACATAAAATGAAATGATCAGAGTAAAATTTAACTTAACACTTCATAGAAAACGTTAAAATAAATTAAATAAATGAGAAAAACTTTACTGTTATCAATTGTATTATTGCATCATAGTAAGTCAAGATAAGTTTATTTATATTCACTTCCCATCATTCATTTATAATGTACTTAACGTATTTTATCATTTCCATTTTAAAGCCTGTCGGAAAAACGAAACAAAACTCAAAACCATTATTATTAAAATTAAATCGGCAACACAAAAGAAAAGAAAATAAACCTCCGAAAAACATAAAAGCACAGCACAAATACACTTAAAAAAAGGGGCAATCTTAAATAAAACGAATAAAAACAATACCTCTTAATGCTGCAGACTCACTGTATGACTCCATAAAATGTACGTAAAAATAAAACAAAAGCACAAAAAAAAATTAAAATCAGAGAACAATGGCGGTTATCTGAAGAATAGCCGACCGTAGTTAATAAGCCGATGCCTGTGCGCAACTCAAGCAAGGTGGTTGACTCTACCTTATTTATACAAACAAGGTCGTGCGCCAGGAGATGTTCGCGCATCTAGACTCATTTCCTCGTTAAACGTCGTCTGCCTTCTCTAAATATTTCTCTAAAAATACAAATTTATCTGTAGATTGCCGTGAATTTTGAAAATTAAAGGAGATTTAATGAAGAAAAATATACATAAAACAATATAAACAGTAAAAGAAGGGAACAAATATACATAAATTCAAGTAAACGATAAAAATTATTTCCGTGGGCTAGCTGAGGGTTTGGCGCCAAATGCCCGTTGGAGATTCTCCCTCTACCTTGTCCGTCGCCATCTTGGGCGTCATCTTGATATCCCCGTATCTACGAGGGCGACCCACTGACGTTATCCCTCGCAGGCCTCGAGGGGGACATCGTGACGTTGTTACCTCGATTATCTTGGGTCAAATCTCCTCAAAAGCCTCAAAATGTCCAGGGCGTCTCCATCCTCCTCCTGTAGCGCCTTCGTCAGGCGGTACCTTCTGCAACGCCGCCGTCAATGTCTCCGTCAGGATTCTCACTCCCTGGTCCATACTTGTAATATTGGTCGCGGGGACATTTTGTGGGGGTTTAGGATGATGCTGAGCGGGTGGGGGTTGCCAAAAGGAGCAGTAGGAGCGGCAGCTCACTACAAAACAACCTTTGGGTGGTTGTTTCAGAGGGACGAAAGGAACCGCCTGAAAAGAGTGCAAGAGCTCCCTTTCCTCACTGAGGTGAAACAGCACCTTTGGGTGGCTGTTTCAGAGGAAAAAAGGGATTCACTTTGAAAAGGTACCGGACCTTTCCTCCCTCACTGAGGTGAAACAACCTTTGGGTGGTTGTTTCAGAGGGAAGAAGGGAACCGCCTGAAAGAAGTGCAACAGCTTCCATCCCCCACTGAGGTGAAGCAACCTTTGGGTGTCTACTTCAGAGGGATGAGCAAAAGGGTTCGAAACAATGATATCCTGTAGGTGGAAGGGCATCCCCTCTGGTCTCCCCCCAGGGTATACACCTACCCACGTGTTTTGCCATGCATGGCAGCCTTGTGTGCTGTGGAGATGGGAGTCCTGGAGGTTGAGCGATGCCGTAAATGAGTACCCCCTGCGGCTAGCAACACACCTCTTTGGCCCTCTATTCCAGCAAGACAGGCGGCCTGATTGTGGCCCTGTCAGGTCAATTGGCTGGTCTCCTTCAGGACGCTAGGATCAAGCAGTCATGCCACCATTGGCACTCACACTGCTACAATGGCTATTGGCTGCATATATCCTCTCATCACCCCTGTACCTGTTAAATATTGGCTTTAACACTCAGCTTCCTCTTGTTGGACTCGTGGTGGGTGGGGGCCTAAGGGGATGAAGCACTGTCCTAACACATGGAAAAATTAACCAAAAAAACAAAAAACAAAAAAAAACACAGACTCAAATGTTGACGACCCATGCAAGGCCCAGACCACGGCAGCCACCTTGAAGCCATACATGCCTCCTGATGGCAAAAGAAAACCCCGTGCACAGGATGATTCTGTCACCGTATGTCTGTCCATCAGACTGTCCAACGAATGGACTCTCGTGCTGGCCTCTCCAGGCCTGCACCCAAGCTGAGAGGGGAGCACAAGCTGAACAAGCCGAATCAGCTGCTGTCCCCACGAACAAGCCTCAAAGCCGAAAGGGCGGGCCGAAACGTCCTAGGCCGAAGACGGACTCTGAGGAAGGGTCTAGACTAGGCCGGCCAAACCCGAAGGTTTCGACAATGCCTACTAACTGTTAAGGGCATTGGAAATTTAACGTAAAATCCGGCTGTCGATCTGGGTTGTCAGAGATCAGGGCATGATCATTATGCCCAAAGATCAAGCTACCCTGAGTTTCCTGCAGGAAACGAAGGAGCTAAAAGATGGGAGGAAAGTGAGTCTCTCACCGCTGAATCCTGAGGATAAGAGAGTCAAGATGACGCTACTTGGCTTCTCAGTCTCATATGATGTGAGGTGATTACATCACACCCACAGGTCGTGGAGGCTTCCCGAATGTCGAAAGGGAAGACTCCAACCAGGTAAGTCCTGGTGACCATGAAAGTTGCCCCAGCCACTACCCTTTTTCTGGGTAACTGGGGCACCTAAAACCTCAGAACATATGTGCCTGATCAAATTCAGAGTTTCAAGTGCCAAAAATATGGTCACCACCAGGCTAGCTGCACAGCCAAGCCTAAATGTAGTAAGGCACACAACACTGAGGTGTGCCTCAAGGCATACAAAGAGGAAAAGGGGGACACAACAGCCAAATGTCCCAACTGTGCCAAGAGGCATCACGCCTGGAGCCTGGCTTGCTCTGTCAGGAAAGAGGCGACCCTCAAATGACAAGAGGTTGCCAAAAAGCGACCAGACTTTGTTCCTGCTTCCCCAGGCATCTATGTCTGGGGAAAGAACAAAAGTGAAAAGGCCCCCCGATCTCCTAAGAGGAAGGAAGCCGCCCCCAGCCGACACCGGGTATCTCCAACAAAAATGAGTTTCAACAATGAAAAAAGTGCAGAAGAACCACAGAAATAAAGGTTCAAAGAGCACTACAAATCCCTCCCCAAGAGATGAAGATCTCCTCTTTGGTGAGGAAGGTATGACTCACCTGTTAACTGCTGTAGCCACAGCAGTAGCAACACCCTTGGGGAGGTCGAGTGAAGAGGCCAAGAAGGCAGTCCCGGTCGCCTTGACGGCAACAACCCAGATTGTTGAAATCCTGAAAGGATGGAAGCTGGAGAGAGCCGAACCAGCCCCACTCTCACCCCAGGACGAGACTTCCCTCCCCACTCCAACCTAGGCCATGCCCTCACAGGCAGAGCTAAACCAGGCTGAATCTGTGCAGCTAGAGCCAGAGCACGCTGACCTTGCCCAGGCAAGGCCAGCAAAGAAAAACACACAGAAAAAGCCTGAGAGAAAAGCCCAAACAACCAAAGTCGGAGCTACCAAAGGCTCTCCACCTCCAGTGGACCCTGGATAGCCTGACAACAGACGAAGAACCCTCAAGCAGCGAGGACTTCGCAATGGAGTTGTCAGACTCCGACACCAGTCAATCCGAATATGACGATGTCTCTGATGTAACTATCACCAAGTAACATCATGACACACAATCTAAGCATACTACGGTGGAACATCAATGGCTTCTCCGCATGGAATGTCATCCTCCATGCAATAGTGCACTCAAGGAGCATTGACATTGTCATGCTCCAGGAGACATTAACAGTGGGACCTGTTTGCTTCTCAGGGTATCATACCTTCATGCTGCCACACACTGATGGCATGAGAGGCTTGATCACCCTTGTCAGAACAACAATCCCCTGCTCCGCAATAGCCAATGCACCACACTGTGGAGACGATGTTGAATCTCTTGCCATCGAGATTCACCTGACCGAGGGGCCCCACAAACTATACAATGTGTACAGCCGGCTGTAGGAGTTTAGACATCAGCCAGGTCTGTGCTTCTGCAGCACATGACCGAGTGATCATAGGGGGAGACTTCAATGCACACCACCCCATCCTGGCTCCCTGCTGGGCACTGGATGCAGCTGGCTATCACATAGCCAACGTGCTTGAGACATTCCCTGAGATTGCTCTCCTCAATATCCAAGAACCAATGCATGTCAGAGGAGGGGTCCTAGACCTCACACTGGCCACTGCCACTGGAGAGGAGAGGATTAGCTGGTGTGTCGATGAGACTGTCACAAATGACCATTACGGCACTACAACTACCCTCATGGATAGTGGCCCAGCCGAAATGCCACGACCGAATCCAAGATGGAAAACAGACAAGGCAACTGGCAGGTGTTTCAGAACACCTTGGCCCACTGTCAGATGTTATTTTTCCTCTGAGGGAACTAAGAAATGCCTATAAAACCAGTTCTAACACAGCCCCGGGCTCTGATGGAATCTCGTACCCCATCATTTCCCACCTAGAACTAGTAGGTGAGCTTGCACTCCTGCAACTCATCAAGTCCTGGGAAACATCCACTCGACCCCAGAGTTGGAAGAGGGCTACCATAGTTCCCACCCCCAAACCAAAGGAGCCAGGGAAGTAATGCCCCATCTCTCTCCTCAGCTGTCTGGCCAAGACGGCCGAGAGGATGGTACTAACTGGCTCCAATGGAAAATGGGACCCCCACATGAACACCTCCACAGGTTCACCAGGGCATGAGCAAAGCGCACAGCATAGCCACGCTCTTGAGTACAATAAGCACCGGCACATCTGTGGTAGTATTCCTAGACCTGGAGAAGGCTTTTGAATTAGCAAGTCCTCTTGCCATTCAGGAGAGCCTGATCCAGAAGGGAATCAGAGGTAAGCTCTTGGCTTGGATAGGTGACTACTTTAGGAACAGAACAGCCAGAGTCAAATTCCAAGGTCACCTATCACAGCACATGCCACTAGAAAATGGAATGCCACAGGGTGGGGTTCTCAGTCCAGCCCTTTTTAACACATTAATGTCCTGTATCCTCAACATAAACCTCCCAGTGGGATGCAAGATCATCTCCTATGCAGACAATCTTGCTCTCATCTCCACTGGACCATACTACCTAAATAAAGCCCAACGTTGTCTGGACCTCGTGTCTGAGGAGTGTTGTAGGACAGTACTAAAGTTCTCTGCAGCCAAATCCAAAGCCATGGCTCTGAGACAAAAAGTTCAAGGCACAAGTCTGAAAATCCAAGGAATGGACTTCCTCTACCTTCCAGAAGGAGGTCTAGTACTTGGTTGACCGACCCAGAACAAGACTTTCTGTCATGAGAGCAACGAGTGGGAGATGCATAGACCCAGACACAAAGTACGAAGATCGTTCTATGTACATGCCGTCCGGCCCATTGTGGACTATGCCTCACTCGCTCTGATTGGCACAAAGAGAAAACACAAAGACAAATTGTCCAAAATAAAGCTGCCAGGATCATTCTGGGTGCCCCAAGGTGGACGAAGGTCCTCAACCTCCTCATGGAGGCAAAGCTTTTCCCCCTTGACTCACGAATTGATCTAATGGCAGCACAATTCATGTCAAAGGTCATCCAGGCTCCCAGGAACACAGTCAGACGCCTAGAACAAGATAACGAGCTCTTTGCAAACAACTCCTGGTTGTCTCATACAGCCAGGGTGTTAATATGCCATCAGCTCAAAGAACAGCTTCTTGCTAAGGGCATGGACTCCCTCCACCCTAACTTTTTTCAAAGCCCTGCCGTGGGCACAAACCTCGAGAGATTTTTCCATCATGGGCCTAACAATGAAAAAGAGTCAATGCCCCATGCCTAGTCTAAATGCAGAGAGCCCAGAGGGTCATTGCAGCCATCACTCCTCCGGGTAGTAGAACATACTTCACGGGAAGCCACAAAATCCATGAGGGTAACAGACACGCCTCCTCCCTACAGGCAGAGGCAGTTGCAGCAACTGCCTCTGCCTGTAGGGAGGAGGCGTGTCTGTTACCCTCATGGATTTTTGTGGCTTCCCGTGAAGTATGTTCTACTACCCGGAGGAGTGATGGCTGCAATGACCCTCTGGGCTTCTGCATTTAGACTAGGCATGGGGCATTGACTCTTTTTCATTGTTAGGCCCATGATGGAAAAATCTCTCGAGGTTTGTGCCCACGGCAGGGCTTTGAAAAAGTTAGGTGGAGGGAGTCCATGCCCTTAGCAAGAAGCTGTTCTTTGAGCTGATGGCATATTAACACCCTGGCTGCATGAGACAACCAGGAGTTGTTTGCAAGAGCTCGTTATCTTGTTCTAGGCGTCTGACTGTGTTCCTGGGAGCCTGGATGACCTTTGACATGAATTGTGCTGCCATTAGATCAATTCGTGAGTCAGGGGGAAAAGCTTTGCCTCCATGAGGAGGTTGAGGACCTTCGTCCACCTTGGGGCACCCAGAATGATCCTGGCAGCTTTATTTTGGACAATTTGTCTTTGTGTTTTCTCTTTGTGCCAATCAGAGCGAGTGAGGCATAGTCCACAATGGGCCGGACGGCATGTACATAGAACGATCTTCGTACTTTGTGTCTGGGTCCTATGCATCTCCCACTCGTTGCTCTCATGACAGAAAGTCTTGTTCTGGGTCGGTCAACCAAGTACTAGACCTCCTTCTGGAAGGTAGAGGAAGTCCATTCCTTGGATTTTCAGACTTGTGCCTTGAACTTTTTGTCTCAGAGCCATGGCTTTGGATTTGGCTGCAGAGAACTTTAGTACTGTCCTACAACACTCCTCAGACACGAGGTCCAGACAACGTTGGGCTTTATTTAGGTAGTATGGTCCAGTGGAGATGAGAGCAAGATTGTCTGCATAGGAGATGATCTTGCATCCCACTGGGAGGTTTATGTTGAGGATACAGGACATTAATGTGTTAAAAAGGGCTGGACTGAGAACCCCACCCTGTGGCATTCCATTTTTCTAGTGGCATGTGCTGTGATAGGTGACCTTGGAATTTGACTCTGGCTGTTCTGTTCCTAAAGTAGTCACCTATCCAAGCCAAGAGCTTACCTCTGATTCCCTTCTGGATCAGGCTCTCCTGAATGGCAAGAGGACTTGCTAATTCAAAAGCCTTCTCCAGGTCTAGGAATACTACCACAGATGTGCCGGTGCTTATTGTACTCAAGAGCGTGGCTATGCTGTGCGCTTTGCTCATGCCCCTGGTGAACCTGTGGAGGTGTTCATGTGGGGGTCCCATTTTCCATTGGAGCCAGTTAGTACCATCCTCTCGGCCGTCTTGGCCAGACAGCTGAGGAGAGAGATGGGGCATTACTTCCCTGGCTCCTTTGGTTTGGGGGTGGGAACTATGGTAGCCCTCTTCCAACTCTGGGGTCGAGTGGATGTTTCCCAGGACTTGATGAGTTGCAGGAGTGCAAGCTCACCTACTAGTTCTAGGTGGGAAATGATGGGGTACGAGATTCCATCAGAGCCCGGGCTGTGTTAGAACTGGTTTTATAGGCATTTCTTAGTTCCCTCAGAGGAAAAATAACATCTGACAGTGGGCCAAGGTGTTCTGAAACACCTGCCAGTTGGCCTTGTCTGTTTTCCATCTTGGATTCGGTCGTGGCATTTCGGCTGGGCCACTATCCATGAGGGTAGTTGTAGTGCCGTAATGGTCATTTGTGACAGTCTCATCGACACACCAGCTAATCCTCTCCTCTCCAGTGGCAGTGGCCAGTGTGAGGTCTAGGACCCCTCCTCTGACATGCATTGGTTCTTGGATATTGAGGAGAGCAATCTCAGGGAATGTCTCAAGCACATTGGCTATGTGATAGCCAGCTGCATCCAGTGCCCAGCAGGGAGCCAGGATGGGGTGGTGTGCATTGAAGTCTCCCCCTATGATCACTCGGTCATGTGCTGCAGAAGCACAGACCTGGCTGATGTCTAAACTCCTACAGCCGGCTGTACACATTGTATAGTTTGTGGGGCCCCTCGGTCAGGTGAATCTCGATGGCAAGAGATTCAACATCGTCTCCACAGTGTGGTGCATTGGCTATTGCGGAGCAGGGGATTGTTGTTCTGACAAGGGTGATCAAGCCTCTCATGCCATCAGTGTGTGGCAGCATGAAGGTATGATACCCTGAGAAGCAAACAGGTCCCACTGTTAATGTCTCCTGGAGCATGACAATGTCAATGCTCCTTGAGTGCACTATTGCATGGAAGATGGCATTCCTTGTGGGAAAGCCATTGATGTTCCACTGTAGTATGCTTAGATTGTGTCATGATGTTACTTGGTGATAGTTACATCAGAGACATCGTCGTATTTGGATTGACTGGTGTCGGAGTCTGACAACTCTATTGCGAAGTCCTCGCTGCTTGAGGGTTCTTTGTCTGTTATCAGGATATCCCTGGGTCCACTGGGAGGTGGAGAGCCTTTGGTAGCTCCGACTTTGGTTGTTTGGGCTTTTCTCTCAGGCTTTTTCTGTGTGTTTTTCTTTGCTGGCCTTGCCTGGGCAAGGTCAGCGTGCTCTGGCTCTAGCTGCACAGATTCAGCCTGGTTTAGCTCTGCCTGTGAGGGCATGGCCTAGGTTGGAGTGGGGAGGGAAGTCTCGTCCTGGGGTGAGAGTGGGGCTGGTTCGGCTCTCTCCAGCTTCCATCCTTTCAGGATTTCAACAATCTGGGTTGTTGCCGTCAAGGCGACCGGGACTGCCTTCTTGGCCTCTTCACTCGACCTCCCCAAGGGTGTTGCTACTGCTGTGGCTACAGCAGTTAACAGGTGAGTCATACCTTCCTCACCAAAGAGGAGATCTTCATCTCTTGGGAGGGATTTGTAGTGCTCTTTGAACCTTTATTTCTGTGGTTCTTCTGCACTTTTTTCATTGTTGAAACTCATTTTTGTTGGAGATACCCGGTGTCGGCTGGGGGCGGCTTCCTTCCTCTTAGGAGATCGGGGGCCTTTTCACTTTTGTTCTTTCCCCAGACATAGATGCCTGGGGAAGCAGGAACAAAGTCTGGTCGCTTTTTGGCAACCTCTTGTCATTTGAGGGTCGCCTCTTTCCTGACAGAGCAAGCCAGGCTCCAGGCGTGATGCCTCTTGGCACAGTTGGGACATTTGGCTGTTGTGTCCCCCTTTTCCTCTTTGTATGCCTTGAGGCACACCTCAGTGTTGTGTGCCTTACTACATTTAGGCTTGGCTGTGCAGCTAGCCTGGTGGTGACCATATTTTTGGCACTTGAAACTCTGAATTTGATCAGGCACATATGTTCTGAGGTTTTAGGTGCCCCAGTTACCCAGAAAAAGGGTAGTGGCTGGGGCAACTTTCATGGTCACCAGGACTTACCTGGTTGGAGTCTTCCCTTTCGACATTCGGGAAGCCTCCACGACCTGTGGGTGTGATGTAATCACCTCACATCATATGAGACTGAGAAGCCAAGTAGCGTCATCTTGACTCTCTTATCCTCAGGATTCAGCGGTGAGAGACTCACTTTCCTCCCATCTTTTAGCTCCTTCGTTTCCTGCAGGAAACTCAGGGTAGCTTGATCTTTGGGCATAATGATCATGCCCTGATCTCTGACAACCCAGATCGACAGCCGGATTTTACGTTAAATTTCCAATGCCCTTAACAGTTAGTAGGCATTGTCGAAACCTTCGGGTTTGGCCGGCCTAGTCTAGACCCTTCCTCAGAGTCCGTCTTCGGCCTAGGACGTTTCGGCCCGCCCTTTCGGCTTTGAGGCTTGTTCGTGGGGACAGCAGCTGATTCGGCTTGTTCAGCTTGTGCTCCCCTCTCAGCTTGGGTGCAGGCCTGGAGAGGCCAGCACGAGAGTCCATTCGTTGGACAGTCTGATGGACAGACATACGGTGACAGAATCATCCTGTGCACGGGGTTTTCTTTTGCCATCAGGAGGCATGTATGGCTTCAAGGTGGCTGCCGTGGTCTGGGCCTTGCATGGGTCGTCAACATTTGAGTCTGTGTTTTTTTTTGTTTTTTGTTTTTTTGGTTAATTTTTCCATGTGTTAGGACAGTGCTTCATCCCCTTAGGCCCCCACCCACCACGGAGTCCAACAAGAGGAAGCTGAGTGTTAAAGCCAATATTTAACAGGTACAGGGGTGATGAGAGGATATATGCAGCCAATAGCCATTGTAGCAGTGTGAGTGCCAATGGTGGCATGACTGCTTGATCCTAGCGTCCTGAAGGAGACCAGCCAATTGACCTGACAGGGCCACAATCAGGCCGCCTGTCTTGCTGGAATAGAGGGCCAAAGAGGTGTGTTGCTAGCCGCAGGGGTACTCATTTACGGCATCGCTCAACCTCCAGGACTCCCATCTCCACAGCACACAAGGCTGCCATGCATGGCAAACACGTGGGTAGGTGTATACCCCTGGGGAGAGACCAGAGGGGATGCCCTTCCACCTACAGGATATCATTGTTTCGAACCCTTTTGCTCATCCCTCTGAAGTAGACACCCAAAGGTTGCTTCACCTCAGTGGGGGATGGAAGCTGTTGCACTTCTTTCAGGCGGTTCCCTTCTTCCCTCTGAAACAACCACCCAAAGGTTGTTTCACCTCAGTGAGGGAGGAAAGGTCCGGTACCTTTTCAAAGTGAATCCCTTTTTTCCTCTGAAACAGCCACCCAAAGGTGCTGTTTCACCTCAGTGAGGAAAGGGAGCTCTTGCACTCTTTTCAGGCGGTTCCTTTCGTCCCTCTGAAACAACCACCCAAAGGTTGTTTTGTAGTGAGCTGCCGCTCCTACTGCTCCTTTTGGCAACCCCCACCCGCTCAGCATCATCCTAAACCCCCACAAAATGTCCCCGCGACCAATATTACAAGTATGGACCAGGGAGTGAGAATCCTGACGGAGACATTGACGGCGGCGTTGCAGAAGGTACCGCCTGACGAAGGCGCTACAGGAGGAGGATGGAGACGCCCTGGACATTTTTGGGTTTTTGAGGAGATTTGACCCAAGATAATCGAGGTAACAACGTCACGATGTCCCCCTCGAGGCCTGCGAGGGATAACGTCATGGGTCGCCCTCGTAGATACGGGGATATCAAGATGACGCCCAAGATGGCGACGGACAAGGTAGAGGGAGAATCTCCAACGGGCATTTGGCGCCAAACCCCTCAGCTAGCCCACGGAAATAATTTTTATCGTTTACTTGAATTTATGTATATTTGTTCCCTTCTTTTACTGTTTATATTTTTTATGTATATTTTTCTTCATTGAACCTCCTTTAATTTTCAAATTCACGGCAATCTACAGATAAATTTGTATTTTTAGAGAAACTATTTAGAGAAGGCAAACGACGTTTAACGAGGAAATGAGTCTAGATGCGCGAACATCTCCTGCGCACGACCTTGTTTGTATAAATAAGGTAGAGTCAACCACCTTGCTTGAGTTGCGCACAGGCATCGGCTTATTAACTACGGTCGGCTATTCTTCAGATAACCGCCATTGTTCTCTGATTTTAATTTTTTTTTGTGCTTTTGTTTTATTTTTACGTACATTTTATGGAGTCATACAGTGAGTCTGCAGCATTAAGAGGTATTGTTTTTATTCGTTTTATTTAAGATTGCCCTTTTTTAGTGATTGTGCTGTGCTTTATTTTTTCGGTTATTTTCTTTCTTTGGTTTCCGAAATTTTTAATTTTGAATAAT
>NW_023639899.1:5000-11748 GCF_015228065.2 Penaeus monodon
TTATTATTGCCAAAAAATCTATTATATCTGTAATAATAACAATAATAATAATAAGTATAAGTATAATAATAATAATGCTAGTGGTTATAATATTGTTATTAGTATTATTATTGTTATTATTATCATTATTATTATTTGTACTGGTAGTGAATTGCAAAAATTATTATTATAACAGTAATAATTACAGTAATAACGATACTAATTAAGATAATGATATAAATAATTTTTATAAAATCGTTATTATTGTTATTATTATTGTTATTACTATTATTATTGTTGTGGTTATTAGTATTTTTGCAAAAAATATACTATAACTCCAATAATTGCAATAATAATGATAACAATTGCAATAATGATGATAATAATTGCAATAATGATGATAATGATGATGATAATGATGATAATGATGATGATAACGATAATAATGATGATAATCATGATAACGATGATGATAATAAGAGGAATTGTGTCCATATATAATATAAAAAGGTATAAGAAAACATTCCCAAAAGTCGAAAAAGCGGCAAAATCTAGCGAAATATAGCCTTTTGAGAGTATACTCACAAATGACGTTTTTTTCGATTTCTTTGGTGATTTCGGCATTTATTAGAGTAAAATGATAATAATTACCAGAATTGTATTAATCATAACATAATGATGATAAAAGTGGAATAAAGAGAATTTTGATAACATTTGAATATTATTAAAATTATTATTATATTATTATTATTATTATTATTATTATTATTATTATTATTATTATTATTATTATTATTACTATTATCTATTATTAGTATCATTGCAAAAAATCTATTATATCTTTAATATACAATAATAATAATAAGTATAAGTATAATAATAATATGTAGTGGTTATAATATTGTTATTAGTATATTATTTTTATTTTCATATATTATTTGTATGGTATAATAAAAATTTTATAGTAAAAAATTGCAAAATTAAGATATACTTTTGAAAATAATAATAAATCGTTATTATTTTTTATTGATTTGCTATTATTGGGTTGATTATTATATTACAGATTAATCATAACTATATTCATAAAATGAAATAAAAAGAATTCATAAATTGATATATTAAATAATATTGATAATTGATTATTATATATAATATGATGATAATTATAATGATATAATATGATTACGATGATGATAATAGAGATGTGCCAAAAAATCTATAAAAGTTAATAAAAAATAATCAAAAAAGCAAAATATAGCAAATAATGCCATTTTGAATATACTCCAAAATGACGTTTTTTTTTTATCTTGTATTTTCGGATGGTATATTATGAAAATATATTATACAGAATATTAATCATAACATACTGATTGAAGAAATGATATAAAAATTATTTATAAAATTTAATTATTTTATAATTATTTTTTATATTATTATTTTGATTATTATATTATTGCATAATTATTATTACTCAATAATTCAATAATATATACAATTGAATATGATAAATAATGTATAATGATAATGTATAATAATATGATAATGATGATGATAAGATAATAATGATAATATCATGATTACGATGATGATTAGAGTAATTGTGTTATTATTATATTAATTAGGTTTAAGAAAACATTGCAAAAGTAAATAACGAAAATTACGAAAACATACTAATTGAGAGTATAATCCAAAATCGTTTTTCGATTTCTTTGTTGATTTTCGGCATTATATAGGTATTATGATAATGGTTATCAGAATTGATTAACATAACAATAATGATAATCCAATAAGTTTAAATAAAGAAGAATTTTGAATAACATTGAATATAATTGAATTATGATGATAATTTTTTGATATATTATTATATTATTATGATTTAAATTTTTAATTATTATTATATTATTACGATTTGTAATTATTAAGTATCATTGCCAAATCTATTATATACTGAAAATAACAATAAAATAAAGTTTAGTATAAAAAATGCTAGGTTAAATATTGTTATTAGAGTATTATTGTAATTATATCGTTATTTTATTTGTACTTGTAGTATATTGCAAAAATTAGTATTATAACGTAATAATTACAGTAATAACGATACTATTTAAATAATGATATAAATAATGATTAATAAAATCGTTAATATTGTATTATTATTGTTATTACTATTATTATTTTGTGGATTATTAGTATTATTAAATTTTACTATAACTTCATAATTAAATATTAATGATAACAATTGCATAATGATGATAATAATTGCAAAAATGATGATATAATAATATATAATATGATAAGATGATGAATAACGATAATAATGATGATATTTGTTATAATATGTTATAAGAGGATTGTGTCCATATATTAAAAAAAAAAGGGATAAGAAAAACATTCCAAAAATCGAAAAAGCGGGAAAATCTAGCGAAATAACCTTTTTTAGAGATCTCCAAAATGACGTTTTTTGATTTTTTGGTGATTTTGGCAATTTTTAGGGTAAAAATGATAAATTACCAGAATTGTTTATCATAACAATAAAAGTGGGTTTTAAAAATGAGAATAAAAAGAAAATTTTTATAAAAATTTAATATTATTAAAATTTTTATTATTTTTATTATTATTATTATTGTTATTACTATTATTATTGTTGTGGTTATTAGTATTATTGCAAAAATATATACTATAACTCCAATAATTGCAATAATAATGATAACAATTGCAATAATGATGATAATAATGCAATAATGATGATAATGATGATGATAATGATGATAATGATGATAATGATGATGATAACGATAATAATGATGATAATCATGATAACGATGATGATAATAAGAGGAATTGTGTCCATATATAATATAAAAAAAGGTATAAGAAAAACATTCCCAAAAGTCGAACAAGCGGCAAAATCTAGCGAAATATAGCCTTTTGAGAGTATACTCCAAAATGACGTTTTTTCGATTTCTTTGGTGATTTCGGCAATTATTAGGGTAATAATGATAATCATTACCAGAATTGTATTAATCATAACAATAATGATGATAAAAGTGAGAATAAAGAGAATTTTGATAACATTTGAATATTATTAAAATTATTATTATTATTATTATTATTATTATTATTATTATTATTATTATTATTATTATTATTATTATTATTATTATTATTATTATTACTACTATTATCTTAATTATTAGTATCATTGCCAAAAAATCTATTATATCTGTAATAATAACAATAATAATAATAAGTATAAGTATAATAATAATAGTGCTAGTGGTTATAATATTGTTATTAGTATATTATGTTATTATATCATTATTATTATTGTACTGGTAGTATAATTGTAAAAATAATTATTATATACAGTAATAATTACAGTAATTAACGATACTAATTAAGATAATGATATAAATAATTATTATAAAATCGTTATTATTGTTATTATTATTGTTATTACTATTATTATTGTTGTGGTTATTAGTATATGCAAAAATATATACTATAACTCCAATAATTGCAATAATAATGATAACAATTGCAATAATGATGAATAATATGCAATAATGATGATAATGATGATGATAATGATGATAATGATGATAATGATGATGATAACGATAATAATGATGATAATCATGATAACGATGATGATAATAAGAGGAATTGTGACCATAATAATATAAAAAAGGTATAAGAAAAACATTCCCAAAAGTCGAAAAAGCCGGCAAAATCTAGCGAAATATCGCCTTGTGAGAGTATACTCCAAAATGACGTTTTTTTTGATTTCTTGGTGATTTCGGCAATTATTAGGGTAATAATGATAATAATTACCAGAATTGTATAATCATAACAATAATGATGATAAAAGTGAGAATAAAGAGAATTTTGATAACATTTGAATATTATTAAAATTATTATTATTATTATTATATTACTATTATTATTATTATTATTATTATTATTATTATTATTATTATTATTATTATTATTATTACTATTATCTTAATTATTAGTATCATTGCCAAAAAATCTATTATATCTGTAATAATAACAATAATAATAATAAGTATATGTAAATAATAATAATGCTAGTGGTTATAATATGTTATTAGTATTATTATTGTTATATTATCATTATATTATTTGTATGGTAGTATAATTGCAAAAATAATTATTATAACGGTATAATTACAGTAATAACGATACTAATTAAGATAATATATAAATAGTATTATAAAATCGTTATTAAATTGTTATTATATTGTTATTACTATTATTATTGTGTGTTATTTAGTATTATTGCAAAAATATATACTATAACTCCAATAATTGCAATAATAATGATAACAATTGCAATAATGATGATAATATTGCAATAATGATGATAATGATGATGATAATGATGATAATGATGATAATGATGATGATAACGATAATAATGATGATAATCAATATAACGATGATGATAATAAGAGGAATTGTGTCCATATATATATAAAAAAGGTATAAGAAAAACATTCCAAAAGTCGAAAAAGCGGCAAAATCTAGCGAAATATAGCCTTTTGAGAGTATACTCCAAAATGACGTTTTTTCGATTTCTTTGGTGATTTCGGCAATTATTAGGGTAATAATGATAATAATTACCAGAATTGTATTAATCATAACAATAATGATGATAAAGTGAGAATAAAGAGAATTTTGATAACATTTGATATATAAATTATATTTTATCATTATTATTATATTATATTATTTATTATTATTATTATTTTATTATTATTATTATTATTATTACTATTATCTTAATTATTAGTATCATGCAAAAAATCTATATATCTGTAATAATAACAATAATAATAATAAGTATAAGTATGATAATAATAATGCTAGTTGTTATAATATTGTTATTAGTATTATTATTGTTATTATTATCATTATTATTATTTGTACTGGTAGTATAATTGCAAAAATAATTATTATAACAGTAATAATTACAGTAATAACGATACTAATTAAGATAATGATATAAATAATATTATAAAATCGTTATTATTGTTATTATTATGTTATTACTATTATCATGTTGTGGTTATTAGTATTATTGCAAAAATATATACTATAACTCCAATAATTACAATAGTAATGATAACAATTGCAATAATGATGATAATAATTGCAATAATGATGATGATAATGATGATAATGATGATAATGATGATGATAACGTAATAATGATGATAATCATGATAACGATGATGATAATAGAGGAATTGTGTCCATATGTAATATAAAAAGGTATAAGAAAACATTCCCAAAAGTCGAAAAAGCGGCAAAATCTAGCGAAATATAGCCTTTTGAGAGTATACTCCAAATGAGTTTTTTTCGATTTCTTGGTGATTTCGGCAATTATTAGGGTAATAATGATAATAATTACCAGAATTGTATTAATCATAACAATAATGATGATAAAAGTGAGAATAAAGAGAATTTTGATAACATTTGAATATTATTAAAATTATTATTATTATTATTATTATTATTATTATTATTATTATTATTATTATTATTATTATTACTATTATATTAATTATTAGTATCATTGACAAAAAATCTATTATATATGTAATAATAACAATAATAATAATAAGTATAAGTATAATATAATAATGCTAGTGGTTATAATATTGTTATTAAGTATTATTATTGTTATATTATCATTATTATTATTTGTACTGGTAGTATAATTGCAAAAATAATTATTATAACGCAATATTACATAATAACGATACTAATTAAGATAATGATATAAATAATATTATTAAAATCGTTATTATTGTTATTATTATTGTTATTACTATTATTATGTGTGGTTATTAGTATTATTGCAAAAATATAACTATAACTCCAATAATTGCAATAATAATGATAACAATTGCAATAATGATGATAAAAATTGCAATAATGATGATAATGATGATGATAATGATGATAATGATGATAATGATGATGATAACGATAATAATGATGATAATCATGATAACGATGATGATAATAAAGGAATTGTGTCCATATATAATATAAAAAAGGTATAGAAAAACATTCCCAAAAGTCGAAAAGCGGCAAAATCTAGCGAAAATATAGCCTTTTGAGAGTATACTCCAAAATGACGTTTTTTCGATTTCTTTGGTGATTTAGGCAATTATTAGGTTAATAATGATTATAATTACCAGAATTGTATTAATCATAACAATAATGATGATAAAAGTGAGAATAAAGAGAATTTTGATAACATTTGAAATATTATTAAAATTATTATTATTATTATTATTTTATTATCATTATTATTATTATTATTTTATTATTATTATTATTATTATTATTACTTTTATCTTAATTATTAGTATCATTGCCAAAAAATCTATATATCTGTAATAATAACAATAATAATAAAAGTATAAGTATAATAATAATAATGCTAGTGGTTATAATATTGTTATTAGTATTATTTTGTTTTATTATCATTATTATTATTTGTACTGGTAGTATAATTGCAAAAATAATTATTATAACAGTAAAAATTACAGTAATAACGATATAATTAAGATAATGATATAAATATTTATTATAAATCGTTATTATTGTTATTAATATTTTATTACTATTATTATTGTTGTGGTAATTAGTATTATTGCAAAAAATATATACTATAACTCCAATAATTGCAATAATAAGGATAACAAATTTCAATAAGGAAAAAAGAAAATGA
>NW_023639900.1:0-5000 GCF_015228065.2 Penaeus monodon
GCCCTTTGGGACCGAAGGTACCCATTCCCATGGGGGGCCCGAGGAGGCACTGCATATCTTGATGAGGAGAGGCGTGCCCCTGGCAGGGGGAACTTATGCAAAAGCTGCCCCCTTTTTCGCACGGGCTAGCCAGGGGGGAAGCTGAAAGCGAGAAGGCAGGGCACACTTACCTATCTGGGCTACCACACCATCCTTCACATCACCATGCGCGTGAAGCCCCCCCATATATTTATATGGACACAATTCCTGTTATTATCACCATCTTATCACTTTATTCACTTATTATCATTATTATTGCAATTTGCAGTTTAAATATTTTTTTGTAACTATACTAATAACAACAAAAATAAAAAGTAATAACAATAATGAAACATAAAAACGTTTTTTCAATAATTATTTAATCATTTTTTTTAAGAAATATCGTTTTTATGAAATTATTACTGTTATAAAAATTATTTTTGAAATTATACTACACCAAAAAAATAAAATGATAAAAACAAAAATAAAATTAAAAAACAATTTTTTAACGATTATTATTATTTTATTATTATTATTTTATTATTAATTTTTAAAAAATATTTTTTTTGGCAAAATCTAAAATTAAAGAAATAATAATAAGAAATATAATAATAATAGTTAATAATATAATGATAATAATAAAAATAATAAATTAATAAATAAATAGTAATAATAATAATAAAAATAAAATAATAATAATAAAAATAATGATAATAATAATATAATAAAAAATGAAAATGATAATAATAATGATAATATTAATATTAAAAATCATAAAATTTTTCAAAATTCTTTTTATTCTCACTTTTAAATCATTATTGTCATATTAATACTTCTGGTAATTATTATCATCATTACTCAAATAATTCCAAAACATCAAAAAATCGAAAAAAAACCGTCATCTTGGAGTATACCCCTAAAAAGGCTATATTTCGCTAGTTTTTTTTTTTGGCCTTTTTTTCGATTTTGGGAAATTATTTTCTTTTACCTTTTTTATTTATTGGACACAATTCTATTATTATCATCATTATCATCAGAAACATCTTATTATCGTTATCATCATCATTATCATATTATCATCATCATTATCATCTTATTGCAATTATTATCATCATTATTGAAATTATTTCATATTATTCTTATTGCGTTAAAATATATTTTTTTGCAACTAACTATTAACAAAAACAAATTTAGTAAAAACAAAAATATACAATAATAAGATTTATATAATTTTTTAAATCATTTTTTTAATTAATTCTTTATTACTTAATTTTTATTTTTATTAGTTTTGGGGACTGGAGAGCTAGGAGGAAGGAGGGGGAAAAGGGGGAGGGGTGGCGGAGAGGAAAGGGATGGAAAAGAGAGAGAAAAAGGGAAAGGAGATGGGAGAGGGGGCGGAGAGAAAGGGGTAGGAAAAAAGGAGAGAAAAGGGGAAAGGGGGAAGGGGAAGTAGGGAGGGAAGGAAAAGAGAGAGGTGGGGGAAAAGGATAAATTTTCGTGGATCAAAATTTCCTTTAAAAATTCTTTCCACACTGCAGGGCAGTTATAATCGCCGCGAATACTGCCAACGTGAACTTAAAAGACGAAAAACAAAGCACTCAGGAGTATTTATCTTTTAAAAAACAAATTCATCAATGAAGGGTCTCCATAAATCAATGTTTAAAGAGACACGGGACGGAACTGATAATAAAATGGATCATTATTTAATCCCAAAAAAGAAAAAAACGACCCCAAAAAAAAGCAAAAAAACCACATTGAAAGGGGACCACTTTTCTGAGTGTTTACGCCCCAAACTCAAGAAAAGAAGAATACAGTCCCAAAAACAAGTGCTTGGGGCTAAAACCAAGGAAATCCGCGGAGCTAAACGGACTTGTCGCTGGCCACACTTCCGCTGACTATCCGGGGATCTTTTGGGATGTAGCAATTTCCCGTGGCATTCCTGCTCAGCAACCAGGCAAGGTTCTGCTCACTTCTTCGAACGGATCCGAAACCACCTATGGGGCACCAGAGCCCGGAGCAGTCGGGTTTTACTCCTGGCAAGCCCAAAATTAACCGTATACTACCTTCGAGAAATTTGTGGAACGCCGTCTGAGTTTGGTCGGGGGACTTGCAGCCTACACGACCTCAAGAAGGCTTTTTGACTGGGTGCATCGGGAATCGCTAGGGGAGACCCTAGGCTCGGGGGAATTCCAACACAGATTATTGGCCTGATCAACCCTCTTACTGTACTGAAAGTGCTGTAAAGTGTGGGGGGGGTTTCGAATTCTTCCCCGTTAATTCGGGGTGAGGCAAGGCTGTGTCCTTCACCCCCCTTTTCAACATTTTTATGGACTGGATAATGGCAGAGCTACTAGCCAAAGTCGTGCGGAGCAACACTGCAATTTAAAGGGCTCGGGCCTTTACTTTCCGCGAGTTGCCATCCTAAACTGAGTCCTTGGAGTCCTTGTGGCGGGTCTTATGCATTTAGCTTGAGGCGAAACCCCTAGGGCCCAGAGGTCTCCTGGCCAAAAGGCCCAAAATTCGGACTTGGGGGCCTGTTGGGGGAAACCCCTTCAGTCGATCCATGCTTGGGGCGAGGGCGTTGAAATCACAGAAATTTTACATACCCTTGGGGCGTAATCCATATCTCTGGGTTGTCAGACTAGGAAGTCGTAGACGGATTGGTCTGGCAAAAGGACCTAATCGATCAACAAGGCGTTTGGGGTATGTCGGGACCCCCTGCAGAAGGACCCAAACTGCGTGTCTTTAAGGCCTTGATACTTCAGTTTTTCTCTATGGAAGCGAAACCTGGACCTATCCAGTGCCTTGGGGTCTCGCCTTGTGCCCTTTTTTAAAAAGTCCCCTTCGCCGGATCTGGGTACAGTTGGCGGGGCCCCGGTCCAACCGGGGGTTAAACCCTGAGACTGGCATGGGACCGTTACTTGCATAATCCGGATCGCCAACTCAGGCTATATGCCCCTAGCCGCCTCCCCATGGACACCCGCCCCCAGGGTTTCTCTCTGCGAGACAACCCTGGGTGGAGGGGACCCGTGGGGCGTCCCAGGAGATCTGGGTTGGGCACTCGACGGAACCCCGTCGCGAGGAACCCGAGATGGGCCGTGTGCCGCCCGGAGACCCCGCCTCGAGGGATCCTCGTCTGGGAAACGAAGGGTGGATGCGGCCCTGCGCCCCCTCGGCGTTAGCCCCTTGATGATGATGAGATATACTACAATTTAAGTATCATGCTGTGACACGGCGCCCCAATATGAACATACTGTTAAAAAAAAAAAAAAAAAAAAAAAAATTATATATATATATAAACAAAACACACCCACCAACAGAACCCACACATACTTTCAAAAACATACATACATACATCATATATCATAAAACACACACACACCAAAACAGACAAAACACACACACACACACACACACACACACACAACCCCCAACACGCACACAAAACACACACCACACATAAAATATTATATATATATTATATTAATATAATATATATTATAATATAAATTTTATATTATTAATTATATATTAAATTATAAATATATATATATTTATATATATATAGTAATAAATATATTTTATAATTTTTATATTTATTAAAATAACACTATTAATATATAATATATAATATATAATATATATATATATATTATGTATATTTATAAAATATATAATATATATATTATTATGTATATATATATATATAAATATATTATATATATAATATATAATTTTTATATATATATCTTTTATTATTGATATATATAAATATATATATATACATTTATATTATATTTATTATATATTATAATTGTTTATAAATATATCTTTATATATATATATAATTATTATATATATTTTTATTAATATAAAATATATAATCATTTTTTATGTTTTTTATTATTATTAAAATTATTATATATATTAATGTCTCTAGATATATAATTGTATATATTATATGTTTAAATACATATATCTAATAATATAATATATATATATTATATATTAAAATTATTATATATTATAATATTATTTTTAATACATTATATTCATTCTTTATATTTGCATATATATATATATATATATATATATATATATATATATATATATATATATATATATACATATATATATATATATAAAATATATATAAATAAAATTATATTACATAATATATTATATAAAAAAATATATATTTTAAAATTTGTTATATCATAGATAAATAATACATTATATATAAATATAATTATAATATAATATATAAAAATATTTATATATGTTTATATTTTAGATACATAATTTTATATAATATATTATATATATTTATATATATATTATAATATAATTAATGTATATCATATATTATAATATAAATATATATTATATAATATATATATATTATTATATTAATAACATATATATTTTTTTTTATTTTTTTATATGTATAATATAAATTTTTATATAAAAATATATTATATTATATATATATTTATATATATATTTTATATATATGTTAAAATATATATATATATATATAATAATTTTATATATATATATATATATATATCATAATATTTTCTTTATATATTATATATATTAAAAATATTAATATATATATATATTTAAAAATATTAAATTTATAATTTTATTTAATTATATAATTATTATATATATATAATATATATATTAACATATAATATATAATATATTATATATTAAAATATATATATATATATATATATATATATTTTGTGTGTGTGGTTGTGTTTAGTGTGTGTGTTTTTGTGTGGTTTGGGTGTGTGTTTATAATACATTATTTATATTTTATTATATATATAATATTATAAAATATATATATTTTTTATTATATATATATATATGTAATATAGTATATATATAATTATATAATATATATATATATATATATATATATATTTTATCTTTATATATTTTATTATATATAAATATATTATTATTAT
>NW_023639900.1:10000-11748 GCF_015228065.2 Penaeus monodon
GGGTCGTCCATAGGGAGGCGAGCTAGGTGGCCATATAGCCTGAGTTGGCGATCCCGGATTATGCAAGTAACAGGTCCCATGCCAGTCTCACGGTGTAACCGCCGGTTGGACACGTGGTCCCGCCAACTGTACCCCATGATCCGGCGAAGGGACTTGTTACAAAAGGCATCAAGGCGAGACTCCAAGGCACTGGATAGCGTCCAGGTTTCGCTTCCATAGAGCAAAACTGGAAGTATCAAGGCCTTGAAGACACCAGTTTGGGTCCTTCTGCATAGGTACCGACATATCCAAACGCTCTTGTTGATCGAGTTTCATGCTCCTGTTCCCAGACCAACCCGTCTACTGACTTCCTAGTCTGACAACCCAGAGATATGGATTACGCTACCAAAGGGATGTAAAACTTTCTGTGACTTCAAAGTCCTCGCCGCAAGCATGGATCGACTGAACGGGGTTCCCCCAACAGGCCCCCCCAAAATCCTGAATCTTGGCCTTGGTCCAGGAGACCTCTAGGCCTAGGGGCTTCGCCTCAATGCTAAATGCATCAAGAGCCGCCACAAGTGACTCCAAGGACTCAGATAGGATGGCAACATCGTCGGCAAAGTCAAAGGGCCGAGACCTTAATATTGCCTAGTTGTTGCTCCGCACTGACTTTGGCTAGTAGCTCTGCCCATTATCCAGTCCATACAAGTGTTGAAAAGTGTGGGTGCAAGGACACAGCCTTGCCTCCCCCTGAATTAACAGGGGAAAAAGTTCGACATACCCCACCACACTTTACAGCACTTTCAGTACCAGTATAGAGGGTTGCTATCAGGGCCCAAAAATCTGTGTTGGAATTCCCCTGAGCCTCAGGATCTCCCATAGCGATTCCCGATGCACCGAGTCAACGCCTTCTTGAGGGCGATGTAGGCTGCAAGCATCCCCGACCAAACTCACGACGGCGTTCCACAATTACTCGAAAACGCTAGTATACGGGCTATTGTGGACTTGCCAGGAGTAAAACCAGACTGCTCCGGTCTCTTGGGGCCTCAGTAGGTGGTTGCGGATCCGTTTCAGAAGAATGTGAGCGAGAACCTTGCCTGGTATGCTGAGCAGTGTAATGCCACGGTAGTTGCTACAGTCCCAACGATCCCCGGATAGCTCAGCGGAAGTGTGTTAGCCAGCGACAAGTCCTGTTCAGCTCCGACGGATTGCCTTCGTGTCAGCCTTAAGCACTTGCTTTTGGCACTGTTATTCTTCTTTGCTTGATGTTTTGGTGCGTTAACACACTCAGAAAAGTAGGTCCACTTTCAAATGTGGTTTATTTGCTTTTCTTGGGATCGTTATTTCTTTGTGTATTAAATAATTGATCCACTCGTATTATCAGTTCCAGTCCTGTGTCTCTTTAAACATTGATTTATGGAGACCATTCATTTGATGAATTTGTTCTTTAAAAAGATAACGTACTCCTGAGTGCTTTAGTTTTTCGTCTTTCAAGTTTCACGTTTGGCAGTTATTCGACGGCGATTCATAACTCCCTGCAGTGTGGAAATAATTCCTTAATGGAAATTTGATCCACGAAGATTCATCCTTTTCCCCCCACCTCTCTCTTTTCCTCTCCCTCGCTCACTTCCCCTTCCCCTTCTCCTTTTCTCTCTCTCTTTTCCTATCCCTTTCCTCTCCCCCCACCTCTCCCATCTCCTTTTCCTTTTCTCTCTCTCTTTTCCCATCCCTTTCCCTCCCCACCTCTCCCCTTCCCTCTCCCTTTTCCT
>NW_023639901.1:0-2500 GCF_015228065.2 Penaeus monodon
GTTCTTACAGGAAAATAGCTTTGTGGCTTTGATCATTGTCCAGCTTAGGTTTTGCCTTTTTCTGATTGGCCTGCTGCAGTCGTCCGCATTTCCATAGGTCCACCCTTCATTGGTCCCTCTGAGGGTGATTTTCCTAATGATGCCGAAAAATGACCAGAATTCTCCAGAAAAGGTCAGTCGCAGGGCACTGCCCGGGACAACCGTCTTTGTTCCTCACCCTGGTGAATTTATATGAAACTCGGCAGTTAAGAAGGTCACATCTGTATATGTAAATTTTGGATCAAATTTTCTCAGGTCAGTGGTTAACTCTTAAATATATTGCTTTCATATTTGACCACGGTTTAACTCCACATATTAATACTTTTCATAGATATATTATTTATACTATATATTATATATAATATCTATATACACATACGTAATATTATATAAGATATAATATATATATATATATATAATTATATAAATATATATATCTATAGTTACCACATAACGTATATCTATATATATATATATATAATAAAAAATATATTTATATATATATCTATATATATATATATAATATATTATATATATATGTAAATTAATATTTATAGGTATGTTGTATTATCCGTGTATATATGTTATATATATATTTATGTACTAATGTAATCTATTTTAGTTAAAAATGGCAATATATATATTATTATATATAATATATATATATAATATCTATTATCATTAATATATAGAAATCTATATAATAATATATATTCTAATATAAAATATGCTATATATATTATCTATATCTATTATATTTATATATATATCTATATATTTCCAATTTTATACATCCATAATATTATCTTCTATATATATAAATTATATATATAATATATAGATTCATATATATTCATATATATTCATATAGAATTCCATATATATTCATATTTTCATATATTATTCCCTATCTATTCATATATAATCAAATATATATACATATATATACCTATATATACATATATTACATATAATATACAACCTATAGTAACATCTATATATATATATAAAATATTTATATATAGTATATATATTATTTTATAAGATATATTATATATATATTTATATATTATATTATTGCATATGTATATACATATCCCATTACCTATATGTTGTATATAAATGCCATATGTAATATATATCATATATATGCATATAATATACACATAGATACACCCATTATACACATATATACTATATTATATAATATATATATATATTATATATATATATATACAACATATACCTATAATAATGCACACCAACACACACACCACACACCACACACAACACACGCTCACACACACACCCACACCCTAACACACACACACACACACCACACACACACACACACACACATGTATATGATAATGTATATATATTTATAATAATATTATATATAATATATATAATATATATTTATAATAATAGATGTTATATATGTATTTATAGTATATATATGTTATTAGGTATATAGATTGTTTATATATATAATATAATATATAATTATATATATATATATATTAGGTATAGATTTTATAATGTACCATAATAATGTTAATTAGGTATATTATTGATATATGATATGTATAAGAATATATAAATAATATAAATATATAGAAATATAATAGTTAATAGTATCAATATTATTTTGGATACATAATTTAATGCATATAATATTATATATATAATATATTTTATATATATAATATATATAATATTATATAATTATAAATTATATAATATATATAGATATATATATATTATATATTATATGATATATATAATCACACACACACCACACACATAACACACACCACACACACACACACACACACACACTCACACACCGCAACCCACGCCACACCACACTACGCACACACGCACACACGCACACACGAACCACGCACACACACACACACACACACACACACACACACACACACACACACACATACGCACACCCCAAAACACGCACAACAAGCACTACACACAAACACACACCCACACACACACACCAACACACCACACACCACACACACCACCACACACACAGAACACACACCATATATATAGATAATATATATATATATATATTTTTTTTTTGTTAATTTTTTTATGTTATAATATATATATATATATATATACATATATACATACATATATATTTATATTATATATATATGTTTATATATATGTAATCTATAATTTGTTATATATATGTATATATTATATATATATATAATCTAGATAATATCACATAACATAATACAATACATACATCATTACATACATCATACATAACATACTACTACATACATACTAAATACATACATGCCCATACATACATACTACATACATAATTATATATAATATATATATATGTATATAATATATATATATATTATATATATATATATAAATATTTATATTATTGTATTATAGATATATTTATATATAT
>NW_023639901.1:10000-11748 GCF_015228065.2 Penaeus monodon
GGTAGACATGTCCCCCTGAGTTTCATCAGCCTATCTTAAGCATTTTTTGTGGTGGTTTCATGCATTTTTGTTCTATATGCTTTTTATTTCAGCCTGATTTAACCCATAATTTCCCTGATATACTACATGCCTTTCCCCACTATCAGGATTTGACATCATATCATCGGCTATGATTGTGACCGAAATGGTCATCAGATTCATCCTCTATTGCTATCCCGTAACATTATTTAACCTATTTCTCTCTGTGTGAGATATCCTAAGATGAAATAAGGCTTAGAATTCATACACCTATAAATTCTATGTACTCTTAAACTTAATTGTCCAAACCTGAAATTTAAATGCTGGCTGACTTTCCCTGGTTTTTAGTTTCTATGCATCCCTATATATTACTACCCTGTAACTACCAAGTCCTGACACACAATTTTACAAAGTACATAATGTAAAAAATATTACAGAAAAATTCGTGGTGAGGGTACATGTTTGTTCATATGTCTCTGCATTACTATATTATTAGAAAGAAGATACTTTCTTATTCCTTTAAAATTCATATAAATATTGAGTATAGATGCATATACTCATATAGCTGAAAATATAATATTTTGTCAAAAAACATAAATTCTGTTCAGACTATTTAAAAAAGTAATAAACCGAAATACAAAATTTTTACCACAACGTAATCACTGATTTTACCTTGTCCCTGACTTAATCATAGGTGCCATAACACAATATAAGGGAAAAACTGATGAAACTCATCAAACTTTCTAAACGATTTCAAAAATGTAATGATAACTGACATATTCATCAAAATTCCCTGCATTACAATCCTTACCATTATCACCCTGCCCGAAAATCATGGGGACGAACTGCTTTGTTCGTCCCTCCCCATCTTATAATTCACTTTTTTTTCGTATATAAAAGGGTTACATGTTTCTATACACACGAGCTATATCAACACAGTCCCTCTCTGACGGGAACTGTGCAAGACACACAAGGTTTCACCCACCTGTCATGATCGAGGTGCATCGAAGTGTCTCTGTCTCTCACGCTTTTGCACGTCCGGTGGATCACGCTCTGACGAAAGATGGATGTCAACAATAACATCGGTCACTGATTCCGCGCGATTCTACGCGTTTCAACGTATTATGCACGTTTTGCGCATGTGAGTTTAGGCCTATATAGGGAATTTCTATGTTTTATAATAATAGATAACACTGACGCATTTTCATTGCAGTCGATTTTTTTAAAATTCCTTAAACAATATAAGATTGGATCTTAATCGCCTGGAATAATCATTTATACAGTTTTTGTTGTTGTGGTTGTAACGGTAACATAAGGTGATGATTTTTTTACCTTGTATTTGATCTGATTTAAAAGAGTGGGGAAAAATCGCTGCAGGAATAACATATGGTTTCATTTGAGTAAAGTATGTGGGGTGTGTGTGTGGGGCATTATAAAATAGTAATAATTTTATATATATATATATATATATATATATATAAATATAATATATATATATATATATATATATATATATAGTATATATATAGTATATATTATTTTTTTTTTTTTTTTTTGATGTAATATATATTAAAATATTGTATAGTATAGAGTAAGATATATCGATAGATTAATATACGTATCTATATAGAATATAGATATAGATATAGATAAATATGCAAAAACAATAAACCATATATATAATACATTAATATAATATATATTATATATATATAATAATATAATATTAA
>NW_023639902.1:0-7500 GCF_015228065.2 Penaeus monodon
CCTCTCTCTCTCTCTTTTTCTCTCTCTCTCTTCCCCTCTCCTCTCTCCTCTCTCTCTCTCTCCCCTCCCCCTCTCTCTCTCTCCTTCCCCTCCTCATTCTCTCTCTCTCTCTCTCTCTCTCTCTCTCTCTCTCTCCTCTCCATCTATCTATCTATCTATCTATCTATATATCTATCTATCTGTCTGTCTGTCTGTCTGTCCTGTCTGTTTGTCTGTCTGTCTGTCTGTCCTACTGTTTCTTTTTGTCTGTCTGTCTGTCTCTCTCTCTCTCTCTCTCTCTCTTTTTTTCCCTCCTCTCTCTCTCGCTCTCTCTCTCTCTCTCTCTCTCTCTCTCTCTCTCTCTCATTCTCTCTCTATCTCTCTCTCATATATGTGCACACGCACACACACACACACACACCCCACCACACACACACACACACACACACACACACACACATACACACACACACACACACACCACACACACACACACACACACACCCCATATATATATATATATATTTTATTTTATATATATATATAAATATAAAATATATACACACACACACCACCCCACACACCACACACACACACACAAACACACACAAACACAACACACACACACACACACACACATACAAACATAACATGTACAACCATATCATAATCATTGTATTTTGATATTGACGATTTTTCGCCCCCACAAAAAATTAATACTATAAATAAACTGAGAGAGATTTTCTTTCCTTCTGACAACAAAATCCGACGTCTTATTACATCTGTGTAAACAAAACACCAACAAGTAAAAATAGAATTTCCAAATAAACAAATCCTTCCACAAAAGCCCACCCACACACCAATGACGTCATCACAATGGGTCTCCGAACTCCCGCCTACTCGATCGCACAACACCCCCTTTTATATTTGGTGGACAAATTCTGCAAAGTAAACGCTCTTAATTCTTTGTGAAACCACTTCCAAGACGGTTAAAGTGAATTTTGACTCTTTTTTCCCTCTCCGAAAAGGGCGATAAGGAGTTTTCTGATATCAGGTGAGCCCCTCGCTTTTTTTCCTTATACTGTAGTCTTTTATTAGGGAGGATAAGGAGCGGGACAGGGGGAGGGGAGGGGGCGGTATACTGTAGGTTGGGGAGGCTGGGAGGTGGGGTAGGGACTGATATACTCATCTGGCTGGATAAAGGCTCGGTGTGGGGGGGAGGGGAAGGGGAGGAAGGGAGGGAGGGGTACAAGTACACTCGTGGAGGGTGGGGGAATAGGGTGTAGGGGAGGAGGAGGAGGGGGGGGAGGAGACGGTGGAGGAGGAGGAGGGGTAGGAGGCAGTACTGATACACTCACCCCGGTTGGATCAAATGCAGCAAGGAGGGGAGGGGGGAAGAAGAGAGGGAGGGAGAAGGGGGGGAGGCCAACGAAGGGTGGGGAAAGGGAAAGGGTGAGGAGAAGGGGTAGGGGGTGAAGTGCACAAAAAATGAAAAGGAGGATGAAGAGGAGCAAAAGAAGGAAAGGAATGGCGTGAAAAAATTTATAGAACTAATAATAAAAATAACATAACAAAAAAAAACAACAACGAAACACAATCACCACTAACAACAACAACAATAACATACTAAAAAATAATGATGATAATAAAAGAAATTAATAATAATAACAAAAATAATAATGATAATAATTTAGCATGACAACAAAAGTATAATAACAAAGAAAAAATAAAAACAACGACAATACCCTAAGATTAATCAATAATAAAGATAGAAAATTTACTACTACAATGATAAAAAAATACATAACATGGTACAGTAATAATATAACCATAATGATTGATAATAACAATAATGATCTCAGTGATGATAATGATACTAATGACAACTCCAACAATAATAATGATAACAATAGTAACTATTGTAATAACAGGCAAAAAGACAACGATGATAAAGAATACATTAAAAAAAAAGGAAAAAGTGTGAACAACAAAAAAAGAAAGGCAGCAATATGAACATCTAAAATGGAAATTCGGAACACGAAGAACAAAACCTAAAGAGAATTTAAAAAAAATTAAAGCGAAATAAAGGGGAAAATTTTTTTGCTCCTGAACAATCTTCTAAGAAAGAAAGAAAGAAAATCTTAAGTGAAAGTCGAACAGCAAGGAACAAGAAGAGTTCTTTCAAGACTCGAGTGGGCGAAAAAAATAAAACAAAATCGATTTTGCCTAAATATGAATAGACTTTTCTATGAATGAAGGTACTCGCCCGAGAAGACCAGAATCTTGGCTCACTCTGTCATATTTTGCCGTGCCCCCCCCCTCCCCCCCCCCAGCATCTCCTGACTCCCCTTTTTAAATGTAACCAGATTCACCCATCAGCCCTAACCTAATAATGTAAAACGCTAAGACCCCGACCTGCAGGGGGTGACTGTCGCTTTCCGCCGGGAAATAAGTCCCTCAAAGTGAATTTTTTTGGCTCGGGAATTTTAACCCTTTTTGAATGCGTTCGGCAGCGGGTCTCCATTGCCATGATGCCACAGGCCGTACGACCACACAGCGAAGACAAAAGAAGTTACGGGGGAACCGTGTCATCGCCCAAAAATCTGCGGGACCTCCTGAAGTCCTAGTTTTTTCTATGTTTTTTTTCATTGATCACTGTTCCATTTTTTAATGACAATACACCTACTATGTTGCTGAAAAAGCAACACTATAACCAATAAACCCATTCACCTAATAGTATTCTTTGTGTTCGTACTAGTTCGCGACCCGTGTATCTGACTGCCTGCCAACCAGTTACGTAACGTCTGAGGACTAGACTGGAATGGAAACTCCGTCACTTCAACGGTAGACGATAGCGTTATCTCAGCAAAAGGATACCGTAAGGTGATATAATATCGGCTTAAAGGGGAAAAGGGGAGGGGTTGCAGTTTAAGATAGCGGCAGGGGGGTTACTGAAACTCGTACGGTGTGGGCAGGGGAAGGTATTGATAATGCGATAAGACGCAACGGGCCTTAAAGACTCCTGAGGAAGCTGATAAGAGGGTGCAGACTGCACCATTCGGGATTTTGGATGAGGGTGAAAATGTGATTGCGAAAAGGAGGGGATGATGATGGCGATGATGATGAAGATGATAACGTTGTTGATGATTATAAAAATTGATGAACATGAAATAATGATAATAATAATATTGATAACAAATAATAACGACAAAAATAGCAATAATGAATAATAACAATAATCAAAATCATGATGATGGTTATATAATAGTAATAATAATAAAATTATAATAATGATAATAGTAATATAATAATAATAATAATATAATAATAATAATAATAATAATAATAATAAATAATAATAATATTAATAATAATAAAAATAATGATAATAATATGATAATAATAATAATGATAATAATAATGATAATAATAAAAAAATGATAATAATGATAATAATAATAATAATAATAATAATAATAATAATAATTATTATTATTATTATTATTATTGTTGTTGTTGTTACTTTTATAAAGAACTATAAAAATAATAATAAAAGCAACAACGACAACAATAAAAAAATAACAATAATAATAATAATAATAATAATAATAATAATAATAAATATATAATGTAATAATAAAAATAATAATAATAATTAAATAATAATAATAATAATAATAATATAATAATAGTAATAATAATAATAATAATTACTAATGATAATAACAATAATAATAAAAATGATAATAATAATAATAACAACAATAAACATAATAGTAATAACGATAATAATCATAATAATATAAACATAATGATTGTGATGATTATGATAATAACAAAGATAATGATGGGGGAATAAAAAGATGATGTTGATAATAACGAATCTAATATTATATATATATTTTATATATATATATATAATATTTTATATATATATATATATATATTATATATTTTTTTTTTTTTTTTTTTTTTTTTTTTTTTTTCAACAACCCATTCATTCCACTGCAGGCCTCTCCAATTCATTACTGAGAGGTTATATGGCACTGCCACCCTTTCCCTGATTGGATGCCCTTCCTAACCAACCGCGGTTTGCGCCACAGCGGTGACTTCCCCTGCGACACCTGCGTTCGACTTCTCAAGGCGATAGGTCGTTTTCTCGCCATGAGATCGGGCTCGAGCCAGCAGTCAGAACGCAGGCATTTTTGCGGCTGCCGCGGCGGGGAATTGAACTCGGGCCCGAAAGGCCTGAGTCCGTTTCTAACCACTGGACCCCCGCGTCATATATTATATATATATATATAATATTTTTAATTTTATATATATTTTAATATATATATAATATCATTAAATATATGTATATATATATATTATATATATAATATATTTAAAATATATATATATATATTATATACAAAATACACACCCACACACACACACACACACACACAAACAACCACACCACACACACACACAAACCATTTATATATTATATATTATAATTTTATTTATATTATTATATTTTATATATTATATATATACATATATACATACACCCACACACACACACCACACACCCCCACCCACCCCACATATATAATATATATTTATAATATATATATAATAATATATTAATTTATGTATGTATATATATATATATATATATATATATAATATAATAAATTTGTATTATATATATATATATTTATATATATATTATTTAATTTATAATATATATTAAAATATATGTACACACACACCACCACACCCAACACACACACAACACCACACACAAACCACACACACAACACAAAACACAACACACACACACACCCACACACAAAATTTATATATATATTTTAATATATATATATAAAAATTTTTTTATTTTAAAATTATATATTATATATATTTTATATATTAATTATAATATTTATATTTATTTTAAATATTTAATATATATTATAATTCTATATATATATATATTAGAATCTATACAATATATAATATATATATATATTTTTTATTATTTATATATTATACATATATTAATTATTTATTATATCCCTAAAATTTAATTTAATTTATTATATATAATAAAAATTCTATTATTTTACGTAGAAAAAAACCGGGCGAGTATCCATGCTCGCATAATAACGTTAATGGAGAGCGCTGGAATCAGACATCCCGGGGGCACTTGCAAAAGAAAATCTCGAATTTTACCCCAAGCAACTCATCACGTGCGAGGGTTTGAACTCTTGAGCCCTAATAGGGCGTAAATGTTGCAAAACCCCCCCGACCGTTGCAACTATACCCAAATCTTTTCTGAAATAAGCCGTTAGCATAGCTTAAACGAGTTTCCCCTTGCGCTCCCCCAAAATTGAGCTCAAAAAAACTGTTTGCCTTCCTTAATCTTAAAAAAATTCTATATGCTTAACATTGCACGGCTTTTAAAAAAATTTTTCGTTTGTTCTTTCGTGATGGCCCGTGATATGGGAGATGATAAAGCTGATTTGATTGATTAAAAAGTTTTAAGAAACCTTAATTTTAAATTAAATACTCCTTTTAAGTTTATTTTTTTTTCTTTCGTTTATTTTATGTGGTTTTTCCCTAAAATGGTAGTAATAGGGGTGATTTGATTAATCAGAAGATATAATGAAAACATTATTTGCCCTTGAAATCACTGTCTAAAAAAAAAATTTGAATTTTATTTCGTGATGGCTCCATGTATGGGGAAAAGTGTGGTGATTTTAAAAAATCAAAAGGTCTAATGAAACCTTTTTTTTTGCCCTTTAAGTCACCAAAGTTTTAAAAAAAAATCTTGCTCAAAACAACCTTACCTCGGACGCCCCACTCGTTCTGTTCGTGTGCTTTTTTAAAAACCGCTTTTGTTGGCGCAGTTTTATCTGTTCACTTGCTATCTTTTCTGACGTCGAGTGATAACTTGTACTAAAAAATGAGTTGTCACTGACAACTACATGCCTTGCAAAAGACTTTTGTTTTTTCAAAGAGTTTGCATTCTATAGGGAATGTTGCTACCTGGAAGACCGAAATGTTATATCGTTGTTTTCAGAAATCAATCATCCCAAAGGTTTCAGGTTCCATAAAAAGTTATCTGCAAACGGTGGCTTCTAGTGATTTATTATTGGTTTAGCATTATTTATTTTTTTTTTAATCTTTTTTTTTACATTTATAACGTGGCAACTTCACTGGACGCAATGTAAGTCACACACATGAACCAATAATAAAATGCATTACTATATTTGTGACGCAATAATTACCATGTAGAAAGTACCACCACAACAACTTTCGTGAGGCTAATACCACAAATACTACTGCTTTCGAAAACAGCAATACCATCAAAACACCACATACGACAACTTTCTTGAAGCAGTAAGTGCCACATACCACACACGAACTGCTTTCGGAACCAAAAAGCACCGCACGCAAGTACCGGGGGGGGGAAGTGCCACACACAAGTCATTATCAGGCAGTTGGAATAAAAACTCGCTACAACAGCAGCACCGCAGGCACTCTCTCTATGGCACTCCCCGTCGCATCCCTCTCCGCTCTTATGGGCCAAGGAGGACAAGTGCGGGATAAGAGCCTGTAATATTTCCCCTGTGCCCTGTAGTCATATATCTTTAAGCCTTAGTAGAAGCGAAGTAAAGCCTGGGCACCTTTAATTCTTCCCAGAAGCAGGGTAAAAACTTACGACAAACGATTCATGGACTGGCGAGCGAGTTCTGCACATTTTCCCGATTGGTGTTTCAGGAGCCGCGGCCGTTCGATAAAGTAAATACGCTGACATATCCCGGGCGGGGAACAACTACGACTTTAGGTAGGATGGCTTTTGGGCTTTGGGTTAGGACGGCTTGTTGTTTTTTTACTTTTTTTTTATGTTTATTATCCCTTTTTTTCCGAGGGCGATGTGTGCTCTCCGGGTTCGGCGCAGGAAAACTGATCCCATATTTCCTCTCGAAAAAGAGATTAACTCAAGCGAACCCCCGGGAAAAGAAAAGGAAGGGGGTGTTTTGGAAAAGTTAGCAGTTCTTGCGGGGTCTTAAAGACGCTTTTATTTTTTTTCCGCTTTTCGTTTCTGTCTTCTTGCACTTTTTTGTCTGGCACAGAGTGACAAGTTAGGATTTTCCTTATCAAACATTTTTTTTTGCAAAGAAGTTCGGAGTAAAGCCTAACAGTCAAGCTAAAGAACCGAAACTTTTGTAAGAAATTCAACCCTAGTGAAAAATTTGACAGCCATGCTACTACAGATGAATGATACATCTAGTGCTTTGACTATTGCAGAAATGTTACATAAATAACGACATTAATTGGGCCCGGTCGGCATGCCGCGTGAAGCCCTTTTGGCTGGGTTTAGTCCTCGGTGCTTGTTCTCACGCCAGGGAGGAAATCCTGATAAATCACAATAATGCAAGCAAGACGCAGAAAGAAAATATGGAAACTTTTTACATATCACAGCCAATGCAAAAGAAAAGGGAAACAAACCCTTTCACAACCTGT
>NW_023639903.1:0-12500 GCF_015228065.2 Penaeus monodon
TGTTTTAAAGAAAAAAAAAATTTTTTGGATGATGTAATAAAGGGTTATGGGGGAAAAAGGGGGGGATGAATAGGGGGTGAAAATATGTAAGATTTGTTTGTGGTATAGTGTGTAGGCACAATGAGATGTATGGTGATGAGATATGTAAATGAGTGATAGTAGATTTGTGGTGATGAGATGGTGTGTGTGACATGTGATGTTTATGGTGATGTGCCTAAATAGAGTGATGTGATTATGGTGTATGAGAATAGAGGATGAGATTTGATGGTGGAGATGGTGTGTAATCTATGATGTTTGGTGATTGTGAAAAAATGGGTTAGTGTGTTATGAGGGGGATTGAGTTGGTAATGGGATGTGCAAAAATGGTGTGTGATGAAAAATGGTAAAGGTGTTTGATACTGAAGTTGAGGTTGGGGGAAATTTTTTTTTACTGTGTAGGTGAGGAAAATGATCATGGTGGTTGGGTTTGCCCCGTCCAGGTTTTGGGTTAGGGAAGAAAAACTAAATGCTATAAAAAACTGCTCGTTGATAAGGAGAAGAGTCCGTCTTCGGCCGTTCGAGCGGGAGCCCTTTTCTTACAGATCCCCCCCCGACGGGTTTTTTTCAAGGGCGGCAAGTAAACAAGGAGGGTTAAAGGGGGTTCTGAAAACCCCGGTGCCCTGTGTTTTTCTTTAAATCTTATACGAGATGCAGTAATAAAAGTAAATACAGAAACTTATACCCCAAAGAAAGCATTTTTATTTTCTTTGTTTTTGGGGTGCACCACGAATAGTTAAGGTGGGGGCTGCCCTGGTGGCCAGGGGAAAGAATCCGTGCGTCCACTCTGCCACGAAAAATTAGGATCCCCTCAAAGATAGCCCTTTTCTTTTGGGGAAAGATATTCACTAAAATCTTGACTAGTAATCCCTCGCCGCCAGTGGATGGTAACCCTGGACTTCCCTTAACACAGAGGGGGTCTTTAAAACCAAAGGGGAACAGACAGTATGTCACACCAAAAATGTCCTTTTAAAGAAAGGAATAAAAACCAAACCTTTAAACCTCTCCCTCCCGCCTCTCTCTTCTCTCTCCCCTCACCCAACACACAAACACACACACACACCACACACACACACACATATATATATATATATTTATAATATATTTTAAAATTATAATATTAATATGCATTTATATTATAATATATATATATGCAAATTGATTTATTAAATCATTTATTTTAAAAGAAACACACACACGCACGACGTAGCCACACGCCGCACGCCGCACGCGCAAACACACACATACACACCCCCACACAACACAACCAAAAATTTTTTAATTTATTTATATAAAATATATATATATATCTAAAATTTTAATTTATATTAAATTTAAAAATTTATTTAATTTATCTTTTTAAACTATACTATAAAAACCTATTTTTTTATTTTATATATAATTATATTCTTTTAATAGAATTTATATATATATAATATATATATAATATTTATTATATAAAAATTATATATATATATAATTATAATATGCTAATTTTTTATATAACATTATATAATATATATGATTTATATTTTTTATATTTAAATATAGGATGGTTTTATTGTTTTTTTGGGTGTTTTAATTAAAAATTTTAATAAATTTATTTTTTTTTTTTTATTTTATTTTATATTTATTTTATTATTTTTTTTAAATATGTTCCTCCTTTTATTTTATTTTTTTATTTATTTGTTGTATTTTAATGGTGTGTTTTTTTTTTTTTTTTTTTTTTTTATTTTTAGGTTGGGGTTTGTTTTTTTTGTTTTATGTGTGTTGTTTTTTTTTAAAATTTTTTTTTTTCCCCCTTCGTTGCCTGTTTTTGGTTTCTGTTTTGGTTGTCTTCTTTGGTGCCTTTCGTTTCCCGTTGTCTGTCTTTTGTTCCCAAAATTTTGTCATTTTTGGGTTTCCCCTTTGCCATTATTTTTGCCCCATTGTATTCTGTCTTGAAATCTGATCGTCATATTTTCTTTTTGGTTGCCATATTGCCATTCTGGTTGTCATGTTGCCATTCGGTTGCCACTTTGCCCATTCTGGTTGTTATATTGTTACTCGGGTTTCCCATTTTGTCTTTCTGGTATTCTTTCTTTATTTGGTTGTCATATTGATGTTTTTTTCCTTTTGACTCTCGCATGAAAACCATCGTAGTAGAGACAGTCTTTTTTTTATTACTGATTTTTTTTGATTTTTGATTTAGAGTTTTTATTTAAATATGACAAATCAGTTAAAATGAAAAAAATTTAAAAATTGATAAATATTGTTTATTATTAAACTGAATCTTTTGATTTTTCAGTCAACGAAATTACGAAATTTGGGTTTGTTTCCGTTAACAATAAATTTTGCTTTTTTAATTTATCATTAGGAAATTATTTCTAATCCTCCCGGGGCTCTATTACCTTCATTAAATCCCCACTATTAAGGGAGGATAATGATAAGCGAAAAATTTTATTTTTATCATCATTTATTGTTTATTTACTATTTTTATAATAATTTTGATCATTTTTTTTGTTTTTCTTTCAAAATTTAAATATATCTTATTTTTGTATCTGTTATTTTCACTTATTTTTAGTTTGTATTCATTTTTATTTATATTTTTTCATTTTAGTTTGTATTTATTTTTTTAAAATAGTTGTTTTTTTTTTTTTTACTATTGATACTTTGTATTCATCATTTATTCAGTATCTTTTTTTACTGAATTTCCCCTTTTATTTTATCTGTTTTCCTTTTTTCTTACTACCGTAGATATGTTCATTATATTTTTAGTTTTTTTGCAATCAATTCAAAATTTTTGACTTTCGCTTCCCTTCCAGCTTATGTTTTAATCTTATTTTTAGGCTTCTCAAAATTCTTCCTTTTCTTTTTTTTTTCCTTTTTTCGTAATTTTAATTTTACGTTTTCATGTATTTTTTTTTTCTTACAATTAAATTTATTATATAAAATTATATACATATTTTTAAATATTTATATAATATATATATATATATTATTAATATATATTTATATATATAAATATATATATTTTTTCCATTTTCCCTTTTGTTCTTATTATTAAAATTATTTTTTTCTTATTATTATTATTATTAATTTTATTTCTCTTTTTATTTTCCATTTTATTTCGATCGCTTTTTCCCCTTTTTCGTTTTCTTCTTTGTCTCATTTTCCCTTATGCTTCGTCTTTTTTTTTGGAGCTTTTCCCCTTTTTTTGTCTTTTTCTTTTTTTGTTCTTCTTCCCAGTTTTTTTTTTTGAGAGCTTCTTCCCATTTTTCTTTCCTTCCGGTCTCCAGTCGTTCCCTCTCTTCCCCTTCCCCCTTTCCCCCTTTTTTTTACCTCCTTTCCCCTCACCTTACTTCCCCCCCCCGGGGGAAATGCCTTTTGGTGAGCCTCTAGGGAGGGCGGAGCTTAGTGCCATTTTGGGGTGGGCTGAGGGAAGGGGGCCCCGAGGGGCGGACCCTCGTGCTTTTGGGGGGGGGCCAGCATGAAGGGGGCAGGGTCAGAGGAACCATACACTCCACACATACAACCAATATATGAAAAAAATATATACAATATGTCATATACATATATATTAGTGTGTGTGTATGAATATAAATATACATTAAACATTGTGATATAAATAAATACTACATACTTACATCCCAATTTTTTAAAAGATAAAAATTCGTAAAAAAAATAGATAGGTAGAATTTATTCATACTTGTTGTGTGTGTATTTTTACATGTTTTTATATATGTATGATGTATGTATATATTAATATATTTTAAAAATCCATTTTTTTTTTTTAATTTAATTTGCAGTGTTTTTGTATGTAAAAAGAGTTATTTGTATTTTTTATATATCCTTTAGATAATTGGCATCTACCTCCCTTCCTACTACACTTCTATTATTACCTACTATCTACCTATCTAGTTACTATACCTACCTACGTACCTCCCTACGTATCGTCTATCTATCCCCTCCCCTTTCTTTCTTGAAATCAGCCTCTCACCGGCCCATCTTTTATTTGTGTTTTACCTCCTAGTATTTTGGGGTTAGGTTAATTACGTTAGGTTCTTTGCGTTTTGTTTATTATGTTGGATAGATTTAATAGGTTAAATTTGGTTAGGTTACTTTTCGTTACGTATAGTTGGGTTAGGTTGGTTAGTTTTATATAAGTTAGGTAGGTTTTGGCCTTTTTTTGGGTTTAGAGAGTTTAGGGGGGGAAGATTATGTTATTTTATTTCAAGGTTTCGTTTTTTTGGAACATTTGGTTAGTTAAGGTTATAAAGTTTGTTAGGTTAATTTGGGTTTGGGAGGGTTTGGTTTTTTTATCTTGGGTTTTATTAGATTAGAAAAAATTTAGGTATTTTTCCCGTTATGTTATGTTTTTTAGGTTTTAATAGATTAGGTTTATTTAGTTATGTTGTTAATTATTTAGTTTAGGGATTGTTTTGGTTAGGTTTCGTTAAGTTAATTTATTTAATTAGAGAAGTTTAGTTTCGTTATGTTGTGTTAGTTAGATTTGGTTTCGTTGGTTAGATTGATCTAATTAGTTAGTATGGTTTTGGTTAGGTTTAGTTTTTAGGGTATAGTAGGGGGTTTGGGTTTGGTTAGGTTATTTAATTAAAAGGTTTTGGGTTTGTTTCCCTTTGATAAGTTAAGTTAAATTTGTTTGTTTAGTTAGGGTTGATAGATTTTACGCTAGAATATTTTACCTTTTCTTCGATAGCTTAGGTTAGTTTTGGGCTATTTTTTTTAGATTAAGTTCGTTTTTGGTGAGATTAGGTTTTTGTTTGGCAAGGTGGTTAGATTATTTAGGCTTTTCAGGTTGGGGTTTGTTTTATACTTAAATGGTTAGATTAGGTTAGGTTAACTTTAAATTTAATTTAGGTTAAGTTGATTGTTTAGGTTTAGTTATTTAGTTTTTAGGTTGGGTTAGAAATTTTGGTTTTCTTAGGATAGGTTAGGGTTTGGGTTTGGTTAGATTAAGGTAAATTTGGGTTTTGTTTTGGAAGGTACTTAACTAATTAAACCTAAGTAATATACTAATTTAACCAATCTAATTTGCTCTAACTAAACTTAATCTAACTTAAAAACCTAAAAAAAAAAAACGAACTAAGCCTAACCTAACCAAACTAATCCAACTTAACCCAACTAAACCCCAAACGAACCCCAAAAGCGTAATTAAATGGTTCTGTGCGTGGGTATCTATGTATAATTTTTTTTCTATGGTTATAATATATGTATGTGTATATATAAAATAATAATATATATTTATATAATATAATATGGTGTGTGTGTGTGTGTGTGTGTGTGGTGTGGTGTGGTGTGTATAATTTATAAAATATCATACATAATAATATATAAATATATATTAATTTTATATATATATAAATATTAATATATTGTATGTATATATAATTTTAAAATAATATATATATATAATATATAATATATGTATGGTTATATATATATATATATATATATATATATATAATATATAATATGTATGTATATAATACATAAATTATATATTATATATATATATTATATATATATATATATATAAATAACATACAAACAATAACAAAAAATTATTAAATATATATATAATATATATATATATAATATAAACCTACATATATATTATTACATATATATAATATATAATATTTTATTATATGTCATTCATATATATATATTATTATATATATATAATTTTTTATAAAACCATAGAAAAAAAATAATATATATATACATATTTTTACACACACACACACACACACCAAAACACAAAACCACACACAACCACACACATTTAATAATATATATTAATTACCACATATATCAAAACTATACACATACACAAAAAAATCATCATTATTATCATTATATCATTACCACTCATTTTCATTTTTTATTCAATTATTTCATCATTTTGCAATTACATTATTTTTGCAATTATTGCGTAATAATATATTTTTTCAACTATCTAAAAAGCTACAAAATGATTTAATAACAAAATACTAACAATAAAAAACGTTTTTATAATAATTATTTATATCTATATTAATTAATGTCGTTTTTACTGTAATTATTACTGTTATAATAATTATTTTTACAATTATACTACCAGTAAAAATAAAATAATGATAAAAATAACAATAATAATATTAATAAAAATATTATAACGATTTTGTATTATTATCTTATACTTATTATTATTTTTTTTTTATTTTACGTTTTAAAAATTTTTTTTGGGAATAATACTAATAAAAGTATACTACTATAACTACTATACTACTACTATTACACTACTAAAATAAAAAAAAAAATAATAATAATATTAAAAAATAAAATAATATTAATAATAAAAAGATAATAATAAAATCATGAAAAATAATGAAATAGTAATAAAATTAATAATCATCAAATGTTATCCAAATTCCTTTTTTTCATTTTTCATCATTTGTCATGTTAAAAGAATTCGGTAAATTTTTATCATTATACCCCAAAATTGCCAAAATCATCAAAAGAATTAAAAAAAGTATTTTTAGTATACTCTCAAAAGGCAGTATTTTCGCAGATTTTTACCGCTTTTTTTACATTTGGGATTTTTTTTTTTCTTTTACCCTTTTATTATTTTATGGAACAATTCGTTATTATAAACATTTTTATTTGATTTCATCATTATTCTCGTTAAATCATCGTTATCATCATATTATCATCATTATTGCAATTATTATCCATTATTTCAATTATTATCATCATTTAATTTTATAATTGTTATTTTAATTATTTCAGTTTGATATAATTTCTACCACTAACTAATAAAAAACACAAAAGAAAAGTATAAGAAAATAAAAAACAATAATGCGTTTTTTGATAACATCTATATCATTTTTTTAATTAATACGTTATTACTTAATTTTTTACTGTTATAATAATTTTTTTTACAATTTAAAAATGGTAAAAACAAAAATAATGATGATAATGACAATAATATATTTAAAAACAATATTATAACGATTAGTATTATTATTTTTCAACTTTTTTTAAATATTAGTTTAATACAGTTATAATATTTTTTGGCAAAATACAATAATTTAAAACAAAAATAAAATAATAACAATAAAATAATAATAAAAAAAATAAAAAAAAAAAATAATAATATAAAAAAAAAAACAATAAAAATAATAAAAAAAAAAAAATAAAAAACGTTTTAAAATTGGGTTTTTAATATTATTATTGTCATTATTATTGTATATAAGATGATAATAATGATAATAGAAATATTTAATAATAAATTTTTTCCAAATTCTTTTATTCCACTTTTATCACTTTTTGTCAGATTAATGAATTCTGGAATTTTACACTATTACCCTAATAATTGCCCAAAATCTCAAATGAATGGAAAAAAGGTCATTTGGAGATACTCCTAAAAGCTATTTTCGCTAGATTTTGCCGCTTTTTCGACTTTTTGGGATTTTTTTTTCTTTTACCTTTTTTTTTTATAGGACACAATTTCCCCTAATTTTATCAATTTTTTGGAAATTTAAATATAAAAAAAAAAAATAAAAAAAAAAATATAAATACAAAAACACAAAACAACAAAAAAAAAAAAAAAAAAAATAAGAAAAGAAAAAATAGGAATTGGGTGGGGGTGGGGGGGGGGTGGGGGTGGGGGGTGGGGGGGGGGGGTGGGGGGGCGGGGGATGCTGGGGGGGGTGGAGGGGGGTAATGGGGCGGGGGAGGGGATGGGGGGGGGGGGGGGGGTGGGGGGGGGGGGGGGGGGGGGGGGGGGGGGGGGAAAAAAAAAAAAAAAATAAAAAAAAAAAAAAAAAACAATAACCCACACACACACACACACACACAACACAACACACATTAAAAAAAAAAAAAATAAATAATAATTTTAAAAATTAAAAAAAAAATATAATAAATATATTAATATAATTATAATAAAGAGATTTTAACCAACAAAAATAATTTAAAAAATATTAATAAATAAATATATATAAAAAAATAAATAACATAAATCAAAATATAAAAAACAAAAATATAAAAATTTTATTTTATATTTTAAATAATATATGTATATTATATATATATATATTATATTATACCAACAATACACACACATGTCACACCAACACACACACAACAAACACACACACAACACACCCCACACATACCCACACACCCACAAAACCCCACACACACACACACCCCCACACACACACACACAACAAATATTAAATAAAAAATAGATATAAAATAATATAAATATATAATTAATATAAATATAAATAAAAATAAAAATAAATAATATATATATTATAAAAATTATATATATATTATATATTTATTTTAATATAAAATTTTTATATATAATATATATATATAATATATAATATATATAAATATAATTTTATATATATATATTAATATATATAATATATATATTTTTTTTAATTTTTTTTTTATATATTTTTTTTATATGTTGTTGTTTTGGGGTGTGTGGGGTGTGTGTGTGGGTGGTGTGGTGTGTGGGTGTAGTGTGGTGTGTATGTGTGGGTGTTTTTGGTGGGGGTATGGTGTGTCATGGTGTGATGTGTATGTTTATATTTAAATAATATATTTATTATTTTACTTATTATATATATATATTTATTGTTATTTTTTATTGTTTAATATATTTATTATTTGATTTTTATTGGGTTATATTATTTTTTCTATAATATATTATTATATAATATAATATATATATTATAAGGTGTGTATGTACATACTACAATATAATTATTATATATATTTTTAATTTATATATATATATATGTATAAAATATATATTATATATAATATATTATATATATATATTAAATATATATATATGTTGTGTGTGTGTTGTGTGTTGGTGTGTGTGTATATTGTATAATATAATAAAATATAAATTACTATATAATATATTTTTATATAAAATAATATATATAATATATAAAAACACACCCCCAAAAAACCCCACACAACACACACACACACACACACACACACCACCCCACACACACACACAAAACATACCAAATAATAAACACGACACTATACACAAAAAACCCCAACACACCAAACATACACACACACACGCCACACACAACCCCCAAACCCACACACACACACACCCACCCCCAACAACACACACCACCCCCCCCCCCACATTATATATATATATATTACATATATAACAATAGATATAATATATATATATATATTTTAATATATATTTGTAGTATGTGGTTATTTATGATAATATAAATAAAATATATAAATATATTATAATATATATTATATTATATTAAAAACTGTAATTGTGTAATAAGGGGAATTTGTGTCATATATAATAAAAAAGGAAAAGAAAAAAAAACCCCAAAAAGTCAAAAAAAAAAGCGGAAAAATTAGCGAAAATAGTTTTTGAAGTATACTCCAAAATGCCCTTTTTTTCCTTCTTTGTGATTTTGGCAATTTTTGGGTAATGTGATAATTTACCAATTTCTATTAATTTTAGACAAAAATTGATAAAAAGTGAGAATAAAGAGAATTTGGATAACATTTGATTATTATTAATATTATTACTATTTCATTATTCATCTTTTATATGACAATAAAAATGACAAAATAATATTAATAACTTTTTATAACGATTATTATTTTATATTGTATTTTTATTATTATTATTGTTATTATTTTATTATCATATTATTATTATTATTATTATTTTTATTATTTTATTATATTATTATTGTTATTTTTATTATTGTTTTAATTATTAGATTATTGCCTAAAAAATTTAAACGGTAAAATAACAAAAATAGTAATAAAAAGTAATAATAATAATACTAATCGTTATAATATTTTTATTAATATTAAATTGCTTTTATCATCTTTATTTTTGTTTTTCCCAGTTTTAATTGTAAAAAAATTTTTATAACAGTAATAATTACTAATAACGATATTAATAAAAAAATGAATAGATGATTACATAAAAAAACGTCATTTTTGTTATTTTTATTTTATGACTATTACTATGGTAGTTGTTATTAGTATAGTTGTGAAATATATACATAACTGAAAATTACAATAAAAAAATTATAAAAAATGCAAAAAGATGATAAAATTGCAATAATGGAAATAATTGCAAATAATGATGATAATGAGATGATAACGAGGGTAAAACGAGAATAATGATGAAAATCATAATAATAATGTTTAAAATAACGGGAATTGTGTCCATTATATAAAAAGGGTAAAAGAAAAAAAGACCCAAATTCAAAAAAAAGCGGCAAAATCTAGGAAAATACTGCCTTTTGAGAGATACCCAAAAAATGACGTTTTTTACATTCTTTGGATTTTGGAAATTTTATTAGGGAAAAATAAGATAAAAATTACCAGAATTTATTAATCTAAAATAATGATGAAAAAGTGAAAATAAAGAGAATTTGGATAACATTTGAGTTATTAATTTTATTACTATTACTTTATTATTATCAGATTATTATTATTATCATTTTTATTATTAAAAATTTTTATTTTTATTATTAATTTATTATTATTATTTTATTATTATTAGTAGTAGTAATAGTATAGTAGAGTAGTAGTAGTAGTATAGTATTTTAAATTTATTAGTTTTATTGCCAAAAAAAATATTTTAAACGGTAATAATAACAAAAATAATAAAAAAGTATAATGTATAATACAAATCGTTATAATTTTGGGTTATTAATATTTTATTTTTTATTATTTCATATTATTTTTTTTCTGTAGATAATTGTAAAAAAATTTTTAAAACTTAATAATTCAGTAATAACGAAAATTAATTAATAAATGATTAAAAAATTATTATAAAAACGTTTTTATTGTTAGTATTATTGTTTTTTACTATCATTATTTGCGTTATTAGTATAGTTGTAAAAAAATAATATTACGCAAAAATTGCAAAAAATTTAAAATTCAATAATGATGATAATAATTGAATAATAATGAAATGATGAGGTAAGATGATAATGAAAAAATGATGATTTTTGTGTGTATGTGTATATGTTTTGAATATGTGTGTATTATATTATAATATATATATTTTGTGTGTGTGTGGTGTGTGGGGTGTGTGTGTGTGGTGTGTGTGTGGTTGTATAATATTATATTATATTTTTTTTTTTTCTATGGTTTTAATATATATTAAATATATATATATATATTATATGTTATGTACATATATATAAAATTAATATATGTATATAATGATATATATTATATGTAGGGCTTTATATATATATTATTAATAATATATATATATTTAATATATATATAACCATACAATATATATATATATTATATATAATATATATATTATTAAAATACATCATATATATATAAAATATGATTAATATATATAATAAAAAATTATTAATATATAATATGTATGTATATAAACATATTATACACAAAACACACACACACACACACCACACACCACAAACCCTTATAAAATATATATAAATATATATTTATATATATATTTTAACACATCAATATAATAACCATAAAAAAAAAATATACATTTTGATACACGCACGCACAGAAGCACATTTAATTACGCTTTGGGTTCGATTGGGTGTAGTTGGGTTTAATTGGTTTTGTTTAGGTTAGGTTAGGGTTGTTCGTTTTTTTTATTTTAGGTTTTTTAATTAGATTAAGTTTAGTTAGAGCAAATTTGATTTGGTTAAATTAGGTTTTGGTTAGTTTAGGTTTAATTATGTTAAAACCTTCCAAAACTAAACCCCAATTTACCTTAACTAAACCCAAACCGATACCCAACCTATCCAAGTAAAACCAAATTAAAACCCCAAACCCAAAAAAAATAAATAACTAAACAAAAAATTAACTTAACCTAAATTTAATAAAGTTTTAAACCCAACCTAATCAACCTATTAAGTATAAACTAACCCCAACCTGATAAGCCTAAAAAAATCTAACCTCCCTTTCCTAACTAAAAATAATCCACCGAAACGAACTATATCTAAGCAAAACTAGCCCAAAATAACCTAAGCTATCTGAAATAAAGGTAAAATATTCTAGCTAAAATCTACATCCCTAACTAAACCAAATCAAATTTAACTTTAAACTTTTTCTAAGGAAACAAACCAACCCCCTTTAAATTAAAAATAACCAAAAAACCAAAAACCACTATACCCCAATTAACTAAACCTAACCTAATCCCATTAAAAACCCAATTAATCAATTAACCAACGAAACTAATCTAACATAACACAACATAACGTAAATAAACCTTCTCTTCTAAATAAATTAACTTACGAAACCTAACCTAACAATCCCTAAACTAACATAAATAACGGAACTAAAATAAAAAACCCAAATTTTTAAACCAATCCAAAATAACATAAAAAGGACAAAAAACCTAAATTTTTCTAATTAATACAACC
>NW_023639903.1:17500-20000 GCF_015228065.2 Penaeus monodon
TATGGACAGAATTCCTGTTATTATCATCATCATTATGATGATTATCATCATTATTATCGTTATCATCATCATTATCATCATTATCATCATTATCATCATCATTATCATAATTATTGCAATTATTTTCATCATTATTGCAATTATTATCATTATTATTGCAATTATTGCAGTTATAATATATATTTTTACAACTATACTAATAACAACTACAATAATAATAGTAATACAATAATAATAACAATAATAACGTTTTTATAATAATTATTTATATCATTATTTTAATTAATATCGTTATTACTGTAATTATTACTGTTATAATAATTATTTTTGCAATTATACTACCAGCAAAAATAATAATAATGATAATAATAACAATAATAATATCAATAACAATGTTATAACAATTAGTATTAGTATTATTATACTTATTATTATTATTGTCATTATTACAGATATAATATATTTTTTGGCAATAATGCTAATAATTAAAGTAATAATAATAATAACAATAATAATAATAATAATAATAATAATAATAATAAAATAATATTAATAATAATAATAATGATAATAATAATGATAATAGTAATGATATTAATAATCATTAAATGTTATCCAAATTCTCTTTATTCTCACTTTTATCATCATTATTCTCATAATAAATAGAATTCTGGCAATTATTATCATTATTACCCTAATAATTCCCAGAATCATCAAATGAATGGAAAAAACGTCCTTTTGGAGTCTACTCTCAAAAGGCTATATTTCGCTAAATTTTGCCGCTTTTTCGACCTATTGGATTTTTTTTCTTTTACCTTTTTTATTATATATGGACACAATTCCTTTTATTATCATCATTGTTATCATGATTATCATCCTTATTATCGTTATCATCATCATTATTATCATTATCATCATCATTGTCATCATTATGGCAATTATTATCATCATTATTGCAATTATTATCATTATTATTGCAATTATTGCAGTTATAATATATATTTTTACAACTATACAAATAACAACTAAAATAATAATAGAAATAACATTAATAAAAGCAATAATAACGTTTATATATATATATAATATATATATATATATATATATATATATATATATATAATATATATATAATATATATATAATAATATATATATAATATATAATATATAATATAATAATATATATATATAGATATATATATAATATATTTATATATATATATAATAATATATATTAAATATATATATATATATATATATTAAAATATATATAATTAGATATAATATATAGTAGTATATAGTAAATATATATAATATATAACTATATTAATACTAATAAAAATAGTTAATATATATTATATAGATATATGATATATATAATATAAGATATATATATATGTATATATATATAAATATATAAATATATATTTTTGTATATATAAAAAACACACACACACACACACAAAACACACACACACACACACACACACACACACACACACACATATATATATATATATATATATATATATATATATATATTATATATAAAGTAATATTATTTATACATAATATATAGATATATATAAAATATATATTATATATATTAGTATTATATATATATATATATATATATATGCGTGTGTGTGTGTGTGTGTGTGTGTATGTGTGTGTGTGTTTGTGTGTGTGTGTGTGTGTGTGTGTGGGTGTGTGTGTGTACATATTTATAGATATAATTTAGATAATATATATATATATATATAATATATTATATATCATATAATATATACATACATATATATTATATACATATTAATATATATGATATATATGTATATATATTAGACATATCATATACTATAAAATATATATATATATAATATATATATACATATATATCACATATGTCTGTATATATGCTATATATGTATATATATGTATATATATATATATATATATATATATATATATATATATATTTATATATATATATATATATATATATATATATATATATATCAATTTATTTTAATAACAAAAATAATATTTTTATCTAAAATACGTATTATATATAGTATTATATATATATTATATATGTAATATATTATATATAGATATATTTTATATAATATATTATATATAATATATATAATATTAAAATATATATCAAATATTTTATATATTTAAAATCAAAAATATAATATATATATATATATATATATTATAATGTATATAATAATATATATATTTTATTTATAATATATAATTATATAAATATTTATATAGATATATATCTATGATAAATATACATATTATGCATAATACATGTTAATATATATATAATATATATATATATATATATATATATAATAAATATATATATTTATATATATATAAAAACATACACACACACCCCACACACATACATAATATAATATATATTTTATATATATATATATATATATATATATATATATATAATATATATGTCTGTGTGG
>NW_023639903.1:27500-30000 GCF_015228065.2 Penaeus monodon
CGCGGTTCCCCGACACATCATGCGTGCATCTGGACAACATGGCTTCACCAGTGGGGGCTGAGTAACATCTCTATCTGCTTCAATCCACGCCTCTAACTCTTGTGACCGTGCAAAGGGTGAGACGCAGAGATTTTCGAAATTAAAGAGTGATACCAGAGTGAGGCATAACCATCATTGGGGTGCTTATCGCGAGGCATGCAGAGTGTAAACAATACGGGACGTCGTGAAAGGTATCAGACGTCGACGCTACAGCAGGTGTCACTTGCTACACTCAGGGGCGCTTACGTGGCGTATATAGATTACCAATTGCAGTCTACAGGCGGCCGCGTTAGCACGAACTTTTCCCTTATCGAGGAAATCTCTCCCTTCAAACTCACAGGGTCATAGAATCAAACCGCATCATTAGGTTCGTCAAACAGGGAAAGGCTAAGATGGTTTGTTCATAAATAACTCGCACTGGGAAAAGGAGCATCGCGAAGATGGAGTTTCGAGGCCCCACTGCAATCGACGGTTACTTCGACTGGATGATCAATTACGTTTTCATGTAATTGTTCGGGTGCGACACCAGACTTCGTTACTCTGAACATCGGGCACTCGTTCACAGAAATTTGAATGGGCTAGCAGTAGGGGTGGGCAAACTGCAAACGAGAATTTTTGGTAACAGACGCCCCTGCTCCCTGGCAAGACGGTCGCTATTTTTAGTGGGTTCATGATCTTTAAACAACTAAAAGAGTAATTAAAAACGAGGGCAGTACAAATTCTAGGATATAAAATGACCATTACTATCGTTAAAACGAAAAATTACAGTAAAATCCCAGAAAAGGATGACAAAACGTTTTTTAAAACAGTAAAAGAAACGAATGAAGAACACGGTAAAATGACTGATGTATAAAACTATACCAAAAACACACGATACCAAAGAATGTCGTAATAGTGAAGATATATGCGAGAGTTGAACATATAAACGTTGTAATTAAACGGACAAGACACAATACGCACTTGAATTTAACGACATTTTTTCTCTTGTAATATATTGAACGATAAAAACGTTGTATGTATACAAAACAGACCACAACAGTTTCAAGGATAAAAAAAAGAACGTTAAACAGCACAAAGGGACACCTAAGAATACTCGTAAAATGAATATATTTAAAACGCATAACAAAACACAGACAAGAAACGTATGTAAAAGAAACATAAATTAGAAATTAAAACGCAGTAAGAAAATAAAATCGAGCAAAAATTAAAAATGGATATCATAAAACAGGCTGAATGGGAAGACGAGGCAAACGACCTGGACTACTACAACTACGCTCAAGGACGAAACCGTTAACGACCTCGTTAGGCAAACTAGGGGTTCGCGCGCGTTAAAAAACACTGACAGAAAGATTCATTACACAGCGAATAAAAACACTGGCAATTCATTCACAAGGTTTATCCACATAAGCGCCACCAAAATGATCACGCTGTAGTGATCTTTGTTAATAAGCAAAGTAAACTATTTAGCTTATCTTACTGATTATATGTTACAAAATACAACGGAGGGGCCGAGCGCGTAAGCACCCTCCGAAGGCAGGTGGTCGGGAAAATCTTGCTCTTGAATTTTTCAGATTGTATATATAAAAACCAAAGAGCCTGTGATACAAACGGGTTGGTGAAAAGAATATCATATCGACGGTGTATAAAAAACATGGATCATACAATGAATATTTAATTTAAGGGCATGAGCAAAAAATTCACCAAAGGACAAAATTCATAAAACGAGCATGGTATACAAATGCATATTACTACTATCTTACAATGAGGTCTCGTTGACCGTCCATTCACCATGGATACACAAATAAAAAAGGGCTCGAGTACGGCCTCTTCCAATCGTTTTTACAGGCAGTAGGATACCTATTCGGCAGTCTTCCGTCCACGATACTCTGGCTTACGGCAAAGGAAGTCCACTGCTATAAGCAAACTTGATCGTTGGATGAGGAGAGAGAGTCACCAGTAGCTTCGGAAGTTCGAGCGAGAGTACCCGTTTTCTTACAGCCCCCACGCAGCGTCTTCAAGGCATGGCAAGAACAAAGGAGGGTTAAAGGGGGGCACCCACGTAAGTGTGGAGGTCGGTGCTAGGTCCATCGGTGCCAGAGAGGCAGTCACGGGTGTCAATGCCTCTGCCATGAATAGCTTGGGCTCCCTCAAAGATAGCCCCCGTTTTCTTTCCGGGAAGATGGTCACTACAACATCGCTTGCATCAGTAACTGTTGTAGCGGTCACCTGTACAACTGTCTCAAATACTCAGTCCTACATTCACGAACCCCAACATGATCTGAGATGACCCGTCCATCCGCTGATCGGACTGCAGTCATCTGTGAGGAGGCTTAGGAGTCAGTTTTCTCAGGGCTGGTAGGAGGTCGAAGGTCATTTACCAAGAAAAATGCCTTCGACTCCTAGCAAGATTCCTGATAGATGTTCCTGTCCCTTTCAGCAGTGTCCGAGCCCCTACGCACCA
>NW_023639904.1:0-11746 GCF_015228065.2 Penaeus monodon
TTTGGGGGGCTGACTTGGTCCTCCAGGGGCTAGGCAGGAAATCGAGGTGAATTCCTTGTTAAGGGAAACAACACGGGGGTGGGTGACCGAACCCTCAAACTCATTGCCGTGTCATCTTGAGTCCAAACCTCAAACCATTGGCCCCGCGGCCCCATATATATATATATCAACCACAATATAATAAATAAAATATATTATAATTATATATTTATATATTGTTAATATATGATATATACTTATATAACTTATGTGTATATATTTAAAAATTATTATTAAAATTATAATAATATATTTTTATATATTATTTTTACCCCCCCCCCTACACACACCCCACCCCACACCCCACACACCATACACCACACCCACACACCACCCACCCCCCCCACCAGACAAACAACACACACCACATATATATTTATATATTAATTTATTTTATATAAAATATATAATATATATATTATATATTATATATATATGTTATAAACTATATATATATAATTTATGTTAAATAAATTATTTAATTAATTATATTATATAATTATATATATATATATTATTCACCACACCAAAACACACACCACACAAAACCCCACAAAATATATATATAATATATATATATTATTTATAATATATAATATATATAAAATTTATATCAATATACATGCCACATACATGTATGTATTATGTATTATATGTGTTTTTTGGAAATAAAATATATATATTATATATAAATATATATATATATTTATTATAATAATTATTATTTTGTAGTATAAAAAACCTGTATATATTTTATATAATAATATATATATATAATATTATTTTATTTTAAAAATTATATATATTTGTAGTATTAAAAAAAAATACCTGTAAAATTAATATATATATATAATATTATATATATATATTAATATTATATATATAATATATAATTTTTTATGTTTTATAATATCATAAATCTTTTCCCTTCAAGAACAGATGAAAACAAAAAAAAAAATGATGGGCCTTTTTTATATTCAAACAAGAAAAAAACACACACTTGATGATACATTAAAATTTTTAAATTTAAATAATAACAAAAATCAGTGAAGCACGTACTTACGCGAATCCCTACTCCTCAAAAACACCGCATATCAAAACAATAAAATAACTTTTTTTTCCTTTTTCCCTTGTTCCCGCGCACAGACCATGCACAATGGGGAAATCCCTTAGTCTTTTCCCGGAGCCCAAACCCGGGTTCTGCGTACATGAGGGGGGGAAATAAAGCAAATCTCACCCGGGCATTGTGTTATTGGCAAAATTAAAATGCCAACAGACTTCCGCCGGGGGATTTGGGTGATGTTTTTGTCGCAATTTTCTTTCCTCGGTTGTATAGCGAAGCTTCTCTCCGACGTTTAGGGGGGTTGGCGTTGGTAGTACCTACAGAAATGATTCGGTTTCTTGCTTGGTATTTTAAAGCTTGTAATACCCCCGTTTTACGATTTTGAAGGCAGTGAAAAAAATACGTCAAAAATGTACTCGTTAAAAAATTTGTTGTGGTGTGGGTGTGTGGTGTGTTGGTGGTGTGTGTGGTGTGTGTTTTGTGTGTGTGAGTGTGTGTTGTAGTTAGATGTATAAATATATATATATATATATATATATTATATTTAAAATTAATATTATATATTTTTAATATAGCGTTTGTATATATACATGTATATATATACAATATTATTATTATTATATATATATTAATATATTTTTATAATTTAATTATATTTAATATATATTAGGGGGAAAGGAGAGAGAAAAGGGGAGAGAAAAGAGGAGAGAGACAGAAGAGGAGAAAAAAAATATTATTAAGTCAATTTATGTATAACTACATATATATATATATATATATATATATTATTTAAATAAAAAATATATTAATATATACAGACATTTAATATATAAAAAAAATCTATAGTATATTATATATTAAAAATATATTTTTAAATATAAAAATTTATTATATTATTTTTAAAAATTATATTTATATATATATTGTGTGTTTGGGGTTGTGTGTGTGTTGTGTGTGTGTGTGTGTGTGTGTGTGTGGGGTGTTATTGTGTATGGTGTGTTTGTTTGTGTGTGCCCCTTGGGTGATAATAATTTAATTTTTAAAATACTTTCTCTATTTCGGTATATAAATATAATTATATATATATATTATATTATATATATATTATATTTATAAATATAATATAATCTATATATGTCGGTCCATGTAACCCTTGCCCTGTCGCTGCGGGCAGTGGGCCGAAGGGGGAAAGGGGAGCCTCTAAGAAAGGGAAAGTTGACAGAAGCCCCGGGGGAAAAAATTTGCGGGGAATGGAAGTCTCGACATGCTTTGCCCTGGGTTAAAAGTTGGGCCCCCGCCCCTTCAGTAGCCGCGCCCCCGGTTAAACCCCCGTGCCGGGAAGGGTTTTTTTGAGCCAAAGCTGGGACAAGGACAGCCCTGATGTAAAACCACCGACCGGGACCCCACTGTCACCTCCCACTTGCTAGGTTTTGGAGATGCCCCAGGGGTGAAAAGGGTGGGGTTTTTTCCTGCGCACACGCCTCCCCTAAATAAAAACTCATTTGCGCAGGCTCGAAGAGAGTCCCGTCCGCGATGCCCCCAACATTCCATGCCCTGCGCGGGGGAAGGGGCAAAAAAGGGCAGGTAAAAGATTACGGGAAGCCGCAGTTCCAATCCTGCATGCAGGCGGTTCAGATATTGACGCTGATTTTTGACCTGAGACGACGCATCACCCGGCAGCCCCTTGAACGCCCAAAGAGCCCTCTTCAGGGACAGCACTGCTTGCCCCACAGGGAAGGGCCTAGAAAGGGGGCCTGAAAAGCCTCTCACATCCCCCTTTGGGCTTGCTGCGGCCAACGGGCATCTTCTAAAGCAGTCGAAAACCCACCAAAGAAAGGAAAAGGTACGCACCCACCTCCAAAGGGTAAAAAGCACTAAAATAGCCTGTCGGACCATGCTCGACGCAGATGAAAGAAAACCGCCCTGAACGTCGCTCCGCTCTGATTGCCACAACATCCGGTTGGATGTCGATATTGCTGCCCCTTACGAGGTCCGTTTTCCCTATGTGGCAGCCTCCAGGGGATGGGGCCGGTTTCACCCCTCTTTGGTCAGGGAAAACCCGCAACAAAAGGCCCTTCAGGGGTCGGCCCTTTATGATCAGGACCTCCATCCCCTCCAAACTGGGAAAACCCCGCCAACCCGGGCCCCTCCGACCCCACCATGTCCATGCCCCCCTGAAAAACGAACAGTATCCGCCTCTTCTGTGTACGCCCCCCCCTCTCCAATTTTTAACCCGCAAAAAAAACAGGTTCCTCGAGCTTTCCCCGGCATATCCAAAGCATCCGCAGACGACAAGGTAATAACCTCGGCATTTCAACGCCCGAGTAGGCAAGATTTAATGCCCCAAAAGGGGTTTTTTTGGCAGAACGGCTTGGAAAATGCAACAAAAATGGGGGCTTTCTGTTGGAGCTTTGCACTGAGCAGCAACTGGTCATCACCAAAACCATCTTCCAGCAAAAGGGCGAATGAAAAAAACCTGGGTGCCCCTTGGTCCAAATTGGCACCTCATAGACTAAAGTCCTAGTGCGCCAAAAAAAAACCTCAAGGGTGTCCTTTCCCCCAGAGTGTGCCCCTCAGAATGTCATACTGACCCATCTTGTGCGCTGCAAAATCAGGCTGCACTTCAACCCAACCAAAGGGGGGGGGGGCCCCCCCGAAAAAGTTCATCTCGAGAAACTTCGTCATCTAGTGAAAACGACTTTCAGGCAGACCCACAGTCCAGCTTGAAAAGCGTCGCTGCCGCAAAGACCCCTCACCTGAAAAACCCCTGGGATCAATGGACTGCCTCCTGCAAACATCTGAAGAATTCTTGGGTTTACCCCAAGAGGAACAAAAACTGGTTTGATGAGAAAAACCAGAGTCCGGGAACTGCTGCGAAAAGAGGTCAGCCCATCAGGCCCACCCGGGTCAGCCATCATGTCCTGTGAAAAACTGTCTTTCCTCTCATTTTCAGCAACCCCAGCGCAAGCTTCAAGATCCCCAATGAGTAGTGGCCAAACCACGCAGAGAAACTCCTTTGCGCAGACACTGGTGACTACAGAGGCTTCTATGAAGCCCTAAAGGTATATATGGCCTCTCACCCCGTCCAGAGTCCTTTGCGCGTGCAGATGGCCCGGTGCTTTCACAGACAAACTTCCATCCGGGCCCTTTCTGACATTTTCAGGCCTCTTCAGCGCGACCGGGGGGGGGGGTCCGGGCTAGCAGTTCCCGCATTTTTAAAAGCCTCATAGAGGAAAATTGGGGTGAAAAACCACTATAGAAAAATTTTAAAAGCCAAAAGCACTGAAGTGGGCAAGGGGCAGGGGTTATGGATCCCACCCGAATCTGGAAAAATGGGGGGCCAACACTACACAGCAAAACTCCCGAACTCCTTGTCTGTTGTTGGGGGCAGAGCAAACTTCCAAGAACCTCCGTGATGCGTCCTTTCACTTTTTACAAAAACAAAGGAGAAAGTCGGACTGTCAAACTACCGGGGGGAAAATTGCTCCCCTTATCGCGGGGAAAAATCTTCCCCGAGTGCTTCTGAAAAGATTTTCTACCCCCATCCTGAAGACCACTTCCCCCAAACCCAAAGGGGAAAAGGACCAAAAGGGGGACCACAGACATGGTGTTCGTCCTCAGGCACCTCCAAGAGAAATGCCGGGGGCGAACAAAGGGCTGTACGGGCTTTTGTGGATCTGACCAAAACGTTTTCACTGTGGCAGGAAGGGCTATGGATGATCAGGGGAAAGCCTTGGGTGCCCCCCAAAGTTCCCCACATGGGCTCCAATTGCACAATGCACACGGCCCCCAAGTCAGGTTGAACCGACCTCTCTGAGCCCCTTCCCCCCCCCTCAAAGGGGTGAAACAGGGGTTTCTTTGGCACCACACATTTTTGCATCTTTTTCAGCATGATGCTCAAGCGGCCATGGGGCCTTTACGATGACGAACTGTGTCATCCGCACCGCCCTTGACGACAGTCTGTTCAACCTCAGGGGACTGCTGCCCCCAAAAAAGCTCTTTAGCAGCTGATCCGGGCCTCCTCTTCGCTTCATGCTGCCCTCGTTGCCCACCCGAAAAAGCCCTTTCAGCGCCTAACTCTTGCTTTGCAGAGGCTGCCAGCTCTTCGGACTTAGGTCAATATGAAAAAAGAGGTCCTCCACCAGCCTGCACCCCGGGGAAAATACCCCCCCCTCACATCACTATTGGCGGGACTGAGCTAAAACATTCACCCTTACCTACCTGGGTGTACCATCCTCAGATGCCAAGATCGACAGGGGAAATGGGCAACAATTGCCAAGGGAAAAAGCGCTTTTGGCGACTCTACAAAAAGTCTGGAAAAAAAAGACAGCTGAAAAGGTCAAAATCTGTCTAAGAGCCGTCAAATCACCACCCTGCGTACGGCTCCGGTCATGGTAACATACCGTCACCACCTCGACTCCTAAGCGCTTCCACCAGCGCTGTCTCCGCACCATCCCAAAACCACTGGTGATACTCACCAACGTTTAGGTTCTCGAACAGGCAGGATCATCAGCTTTGGGCCATGCTGCTGAAGTCGCAGCTTCGCTGGCAGGGCCGTCTCAGAAGGGGGAACATCGCCTGCCCAAGATAGCCCTGTACGCGAAATTTCCACAGGCCACCGTGACGAGGGGGACCAAAAAACGATACAAAGACTCCCTCAAGAATCCCCCCGGTGCCTGCCACATTGAAACCCCCCGCCAGTGGGGCGCACTCGCTGCGACCGCCCGGGCCTGCGCCACAAAACCCTTTACCAGGGCCCTCTCCTCCCTTTGAGGGCTCCCTAGGGCAACTGAAGGAAACACCCCCATGAAGAAGGACCGGGAACCCAGCAGCTTACCAACCGACTTTTGACTGCGTCGCTGGGGGGAATGCCGTCCCGCTCGGTCTTGTCAGCCACCACGCCCTCAGTCGACTGGGACGCCCCTTTCATAATCTTCGTTCGAAAAGCCACCATATATATATATAAAAAATATATAATATATATAAATGTATATTTTAATTTTTTAAAATTATAATATATATAAAAAAAAAATTTTTTAAAAAATTTTATTTAAAAATTTTTAAATAAAATATTTATAAATTAAAATATATAAATATTTTAAAATAAATTATTTTAATAATAATATTATATATATTAATATATTATTATATATATATATATAAGTATATATATATTAAGTATAAATAATATAAAATATATTTTAATTTTATAAAATATATTTATATATATATATATATATATATATTATATAATATATATATATATATATTATATATATATACACGGGTACAGTGGCCAAGGAATCGACCAATTTTTGCTGGCCGCATGAAGGACCTCCAGAACTGCAGAGTTTCCGGGTGCCGAGTTCTGTGGCCTGACCTAGGCTGGTTTGGAAACCCAAACGGCTCCACTTAAAAACCCCCCGTCCTTCCATTTGGGCCACCCAAAAGGGGAGTTTCACTTGGACAGACTAAGGGATGAGGATATCGGGGTTTCACCATGGCAGTCTCTGACCGTTCATAGAACTTGAAACCTGATGGCCCATTGCTCTGGGGGAAATTCTTCAAGCCAAAACACTCAAAGCCCCCGGGAGTCCTTGGCTACGCCCAGGAAAGGGGGAAATCTCTCTCCTTGGAGAATCGGGCCACTAAAGCTGCCGCAGGGCTTGGCTGAAGGCAATCTGGTCTTGTGTCGCTTTTTGGGTGCGTAGGGCTCGGACATGCTGAAAGGGGCAAGGAACATTCATCGGAAAATTTGCTGAGGGGGTTGAAGGTCTCCTGGACCAAGACCAAGACCGGACTTTGGGGGCCCTGTTAGGGGACCCGTTCATTGATCCATGCTTGCTGCAAGGACGTTTAAGTTAAGGGATTTTACATCCCTTTGGGTGTGTATCCATACCTCGGGCTGTCAGCCCCAGGAAGTAAACAGACGGTTGTCTGTAAACAGGACCCATAATCGATCAAAAGAGCTTTTTGGGAGATATCATACCTATGCAGAAGGCCCAAGCTACATTCTTAAGTCGGGAGGATCGTGTGCATCTAAAAATATAAAACTGCCTACCGGGTGACTCCATTATCAAGGAGTTTGGCTAGGCAGCGTGACATCTAAAATGTGATCTCCCTGAGCCGGGGTGACACCCATTAATCAAGGATTTTGGGGCTAGGCACTGCTGACCTCCTGGGTCATACCTCCCTTTCGCGATAAGGGAAACGCCTGAGGGGGTACCGGGGGGCAACAGCTGTCCCCCACGCCCTGGGCTGGAAGTGACCCAAAATCCCCAAGGAGTCAGTCCGAGCCCCGTTCCTTGAACCGCGAACACCTTCCCTCCACCCAAAGGCTGACGCCGCCCCCGCAAACTTCCCGCGTCAGCCCCTTTTAATCTACTGTCTTTCCCCAAATAAACTGAGAAACAGATACTTTTTTTTCCTCTGGCCCTGCCAGATAATATTGGTGTTCTAGTTCATTCAAATTAGAGACCATTATAGCGGGCCCATCTCGTTCTCCGTGCCTTGCCCTGGGCATCTTCGGGTGCTCTCTTTGTCGTCCTCACCCTCCTGGTCCTTAGTGTAATCTGTCCTTTTCCTTTTCACACTCTTCGAAAATTTCCCCCCCAGTCCTCCTTATTTCAGATTCGTTTAGACCACCTCTATTCCTCGTCCAGGCCAACTCGGCGGTCCTCGCCACACGTCCTCACAATCTCGTCCGGGTCTTCCCCCGCTCCACACGCCCCTCGTAATTTTCACCCGGATCTAGGGGCGCCGGGGCAGGGCGGCATCTCGGGGCTGCTGATATCTGCGCACGAGCTCCTGGAGTTGACCGGGATCTGCGGCGTCACCCGGGCACGCATTCGGCGACTGATACCTGCGGCAAAGGTGCTGTTCGCTGGATCTACGGGGGTCTGGCAGGCACACCCTCCACTAACGGGGGCGGCTTAGAACCTTCTCTGACGAAATCCTGGGCCGTGGGCCCTTTGGGGATCTACGATGACGTCCTTCTCCCGCATCCTAAGGGGCCTCCCTCTGCCGTTCGGGCCACTGCAATTAAATCGGGGGGCCGATATCACGAAAGGGGCCCGAGTAAGAAAAAAGAAAGGGCCCGAGAAGATGGGTGGTAATTACCACTAGCCCTTATTCATAACATTTACGGTTTTTAATGTTGTTTTTAAAATTATTTTCGTCTTTTTTTTTTTTATTTTGTGTTTTTTTTTTCACAAAGGTAAAGAAAAATAAAGAGGGAAGTCTAGCGGGCCCATAGACCCATTTGAACTACCAACCCCTCTGATGATATGGGGTAATAAGGGGAAAGACATCGGGTCCCGAAATTTATTTGAACCTAGTCCCTCACACAGATAAGAAATGATTAACTTGTACACAGACAGTGAAGACAAAATTGCGGGCTAAAGAGGGTAAAAACTTTTCGCCGGGGACAAACAAAGAAAAGGGGCTGTCCTTTTTTTCCTGTTGGTGAGGGGGCTGAATGTGTGTGTGTATGCGTGTGTGAGTGCACTATCGTTAATGAAGGGGGAAACGAGAGTGACCCACACAGAGAATGAAACACAAAACACGAAAATTAACGTTCCCCATAACAAACTGAAATAAAAATTTCAATCCAGCTATTTAAGATTTTTCAACTACCACATTGAATTCAAAATATGATGATATGCGCAGAATGTACGCATAATGAAAGGTACATGAAAAAAAAATTCGCCTTTTTTTTAAGCAAAACTTTTCGGGGTCAGAAACTGAACTGCCGAGGTAAGTCTAGCTTTGCAAAGTCAACTTCATAAACCATAAGGGGGGTCCTATACCCAAAAGCCGTATATGATGAAGCGACTCGACCAGAATATAAATCCTGCTCTCTTCTCTATCTTAATGGGGGCTCGCAAAATTCCCGAAAAGGGTATAAATTTTTTACGAATCACACAAAACCCTTGGGGGTCCCAAAACATCAAACGACTTCAAGAGGGTGAAAAGGTGTGATTAATAACGAAAAATGATTCTGCTTAAAAACCCAGTCCTACTTTTTTACGGACTAACCCCGGGTCCACCGACTCAAAAGGGACCCAACGAACCCCGGGGCAAAATGGGCAATCCTTGGGACTTAATTGGGGGAAGATCCTACGCTATATCCCAAATAATCAATTTTTTTTACCTGCTTCGCTCTAGCGCCGAAAACGGTCACCAAAAACATGTAACAATATAGTTTGCCCAAAAATTTAAGGGGAAACCCAAATGGTCATCTGACCCTACCCACGCCGCCACCGACCGGGGAAAAGAAAGTGGGGGGCAGGTTTAGGTCGGGGGCGAGGGTTAGGAACGAGATAAAAAGAAATGTATTTGGATAAGATAAAATCACGAACGCGTTAAATTCGTTGCAGTGAAACATACAAATCCTTTAAAAAGAGAGAAAAAAATTAAATTTCTTAAATAACGAAAGTATTCATGTTTATTTTCCTACTCTCACGGAAAAACGATCTGAGGTGGAAGAAATGAGAAAGTGCCATTTGCTGTCTTACACCTTTTTAACCCCAAAAAAAAACAAAGGCTTAACACATTTGGGGGAAAAGGGGGAAAAGAAAAAAGAAGGGGCCCAAACTGTACTTTTTTGTGTTTTTTCTTAGCCATCCTTTAAGCGGTCGAGCGGGTTTTCTTCGGGGGGGGTGTGTCCGTGTTGCTGCAAAAGGATCAAAGGCCCCCCCGCTGCTACCACTTTGTCTAAGGGTGATGCCTTTTTCAAAATGGTGGGAGCGGTGGGATGTACATGGGGATCATGTAGCAGACGGAGCCATGACCCCACCTCGCTCCCCCCTAGCTTTCCCGCGCTGCTGCTATCGCTCCTCCGCTGGAACGTCACTACTTTACCCAGAATGACCTGGGCCCCGGGGGGTCCGTCGCCACGACCAGCCGTAAGGTCATAGCCCCGCCTCCCTCCGGGCAAGCTGCCTCCGCGACCCACATAAACCAATATAGACATGTCTCGATTTTTTATCTTCTGGTGCAAATCTCAGAAATAAGGTCAAGCCGTTAACAAGTATACACCCCGTTCACCATTTTACAAGGGTATAGCCCTTTTACAGCCTTTTAAAACCGGATGAGACCTGTTATTGCTTTCCGGGTGCAAAATCTGGCTATATGGGTACCTAACTCGCTTCCCCGTGGATGACCCTGCCCCTCAGGCTGTTTTTTTTGCGAGACAACCCCCCGGGTGGGGGCCCGTGGGGCGACCCGGAATCATGGCTCGGGGACTCGACGAACCTGTCGTGAGGAATTAAATGGGGGAGGCCTCCTGGAGCTCGCCTTTGGGGCCCTCGTGGTTGGGTGGGGGTGGAGCGGCCTGCGCCCCCCCGGGGGTTACCCCTTGAAGATGATGATATATTATATATAACTATATATATATATTAATATTATATATATATATATATATATATCACATTATATAGAAAAATGATTTTTATTAATATATATTAAAATAATATATATGTTGTGGTGTTGTGTGTGTGTGTGTGTGTGTGTGTGGTGTGGTGGTGTGTGTGCGCGCACACACACAATTATATATTTATATATATAATAACAATTATATATATATATATAATATATAATATATATATATAAATATGCTTTATATATATATATTATATTATAGTATAATATGTGTGGGTGTGTGTTTGTGTGGTGTGTTGTGTGTTTTTGTGTTTTGTGTTGGTGTGTGTGTGTGTGTATTTTGTGTGCATGTGTAGTGGTGTGAAAAAAAAAAAAATATATTATTATATAGGTTTTTGTTTTCTATAATATATATATATAAAAATATATTTATATATAAAATTTTTAAATTATATATCTATCATACACATATTCCCACATACTCATACAGTTATATATAAATAATATATATATATATTTTATATATTTATTAATTATAATATATATTTGCAATAAAATCAAAAGCAAATCGGATCTGCAAGAATTTAGCGGAAAAACAAATTTCCCAAAATCACCCGAATATTGCTTCTTTTTGATGTCTGTAGCGTAAATTACCACTTTTGTTCCAGTCTAACCTTTTTCTGGATTACCGGTCCGGAAAAAACGCCAAAAGTACATTTCACGGGGGGTTGCATTCAATCTGCAAGGGCCGCTATGATGAATCATATTAAAAAAGCGCCGGGAATAGGGGTGGGTTTTTTTTGCCTGTCTTAATATTTTAGGAACTGATTTCTTCAATAATGGAAGTGTCATTTGGTTTGATTATATGATATGGTGGTGACAATGCTAGAAAAAAAAAATATATAAAAATGATAATAGCAATTTTGAAATTAGTAAAAATAATAAAGATAATGATAAAATAATAAAAATAATAATAATATAAAATAAAAAATATAATAAATAATAATAATAAAAAATAATAATGATAATTTTAATAAAAATTTAAAAATAATTCCGTGTAATAATAAAAAAAAAAATTTATAAATAATGATAATACTCATAACAAAACCCCAAAAAAAAAAAAATAATAATAATAATAATTTAAAAATTAAATAATTAATAAAATAATAAAATAAAATAAATAAAAATTTAAAATTAAAAATCTTTAAACTATTAGTTTAAAAATTTTTTTTTCAAATTTTTTTTAAAAAAAAACTAAATTTT
>NW_023639905.1:0-11745 GCF_015228065.2 Penaeus monodon
AAATTTACAATCTATAGTATATTTTAATTAGTACATTACATACTAATTATATGTACATGCATGTACAATACATACATATTTTTTGACATGTAGACATACATACTAATTTATATTAATTTTGGGCATTCTCATTTTTTGCACTGTGTCGCGTGCATATGTTGCGTATATTTGCCATGTTTTTATTGTATGTATATATAGTTAATATGTATTTATATATATGTTTGCTACGTATGCAATTATTTACTGTTAATGTATAAAATATTTAACCCCCCATCCGGGCAGTTTCGATGGGGTAAGGGGGCAGTTACATCTTATTATGTCATTGTTTATTCCATCACTCTCTCGGGCGTGCGCACACACAAAAACACACCCCACACACCACACCCACACACACACACCACACACACACACTTCACACAACCACACCACACACCCACACAACACACCCCAACACCCACCCACAACACACACACACTTCCCCCCACCACCACCAACACACACACACCCACACCCTTTCAACACACAACACACACACCACACTATCTTTGTCTTTTACTACTATCATTATATGTATTTGTGTGTGTATTGGTATGTCTATGCGTATACTAAAATCGTTGACTGTAGTTAATGATCTAAATAGGGATGAAACTGAAATTTTATTATTTCGGTTTGGGATGCAAGGATTGTTCGAACTTAGCAAAGGCGGCGTCGGCGGTTGGCCTTGACCCGGGGGAGGAACTCGGTCACGCGGGCGTAAACCCCGGGGCTGCCAGGTTTGGGCGCAGCCGTCCCAAAGGACACCTCCAACCGGGACAACTTGCCCCTCCTTCACGCACAGTGGTCCCCCGGGGTTTCCCTGGCAGGTGTCCTTCCGCCCTTGGGGTTCCTGCGCACGCACCCTTTCGTCACCGACGGGCCCCAGCGTTTGGGGGTCCGGGATGGGAAAGGGTTACCTCCCTCATGATTGGGCTGACTTCCCCCCCAGGGCAGCGTGCCCCACCGAGGGAAAGCCTTCTGCCCTGCTAGGTTTTTCTGTCGTTCTCAAAGGGGACGGTCGCACCTCCGTGAAAAGTTAGGCTTTGGACCTTTAAAAAAGCTTATATTACAATTCTGTTTTTTGTATGTGGTGCAGAAAACCTTCTCCACACTGATTAGCTCTTCGCACATCGTCGGAAGTGGAGCTCATGAGGTGATCGCCAAAGCCAACCCGAGGCCTTCCAGCAACTCCTGTTGCCTTCGGATCAAATTTGGGGTTTGGGGGGCGGTCAGGGTGTAGCGGTCGTTGATGACGGCGCCTCCCCCCAGTACCCCTTGCCCCCTCAACTTTGGGCCTATTTGCCACGGTATTTGGGCGGGGTTGGACTTTTTCTCCTCCTACGATGCGCGTTGGGTTGGCAACCCCCACTGGCATGCCCGTCTTGGGCTTGGTTGACGGGTTTACCCTAGGAGGCTGGCGTGAGCCCGAGGGGAAGAGGGCGTCCGGGAAGGGGAAAAGCTGGTCCATATTTTTTCAAAGAACCCAGGGTGCGCCCTGACCCTAGGAAGGTCTTGGCGGAACGCGGCCTTTGGGGGGCTGTCCCAAACCCCCTCCCGGGTCGCCTTCTTGGCTCGAGGGCAGCCCCCCGGGGCGGCTGGGGTGCCACCTCAACGAGAGTGCATACAGAAAGACAGAAAATACCTGGACTTGATTACTTGGACACACAAAAAAAAAATTTGCATAATATATAATTTTATATATTATTATATATATATATTTTATATATAATATATAATATATTTTTAAAATATATTCCCCATTCGGGGAAAAAAGGAAAGGGAAAGGCTTTCGGACCAAATCCACCGAGATTTGGGAAAGGGGCAGGCTTGGACCGAATTGGGCCCGAAGACCCGGGGGGACTGACCGAGGTCCTCTAATTACTTTCATAAACCCCCGGCTGACCAGCACGAGCAGCGCCACGCAACTTCATGGTCAAAAGGGGCGATGGAGGCTGCCTCGCCCCCGGGGGGGTCCTTATAAACGGGGGGAAAATTGGTCCCTTGGCCTTCGCCTCGTGGCGCGAGTCCGCTCTCTTCAGTTCCATTTGATTGCAGGTGTTCAGCTGATTAGGTTCATGTATTTTCATTTTTGGGCGGAAATGATCGTTTTTGGGGGCCGTTTGGTTTAAGGGAATTTTCAAAAAAAAACTGGATTTTTGGGATTCTCTTTTAGAAGATGCGCATAGATACGCCCTGTATTTGTTATAAAATAAATAATTAAATAAATAAATAAAACAATAAAATATATAAATATATTATATATTATTAATTTATTATAAAGTGTGTGTGTGTGTGTGTGTGTGTGTGGGTGTGTTTGTGTGTGGTGTGTGTTGTGGTGGTGTGGTGTGTGGTGTGCGTGTGTGTTGTGTGTTATGTTCGCACACACATAATGCAGCCCTATTTTAGACTCATTAACACATTTCACTGATTTCCTTATATCACACATACACTCCTCACTCACTCACAACACACACCACACCCACACACCACACACACAACACACACACACCACACACACATATATATATATATAATATAAAAATATAATTAATATATATACACACACACACACCACACACACCCCACACACACACACACACACCACAAACACACACACACCCACACCAACACCACACACACACCACACACACACCCCAAATATATATATATTATATATATAATATATAATATATTATATATATATATATATATATTAAACACATAACCGAACCGTAATTTAGTTAACAAATGAAAAGGTATAATGAAGAAATCTTTTCAATACAAAGATTATTTTTACCGGTTTCGATTATATCTTTGTCAAAAAACACTTATTTTTGACGAAAATTAATCGAAAAACCGGGCAATATATTCTTGTATTGGAAAATATTCATTCCCATTCGTACCTTTTCTAACACACACACGCACACACACATCATATACACATTCATATATGAATAAAAATCTATACACATAGACTATTCTATGCATATACACACCAACACACACACCACACCACCCAAAAACACACACACACCCAACATATTATATTATAATATATATAAATATATATATAAAAATATTGTATATATATGTAATAAATAAAATTAACATATATTATAATATATTATATATATATATTATTTTAAAATATAAAATATATATAATTTTAATATATATTATATATTATAATTATATGTTTTATATTATATATAATATATAAATTTATATATAATTAATATATTATTATATATATATACAAAATTTCACACACATATACCCAAAATTTCCCCCCATACCCATACTCTAGGGTTAAAAACCATTCAAAAACCCTAACTGCAGCATAACACAACATCACTTATATTTATTTAAACCTACCAAAGCAAAAGCATAAAGAAATTAACATTGAAAACCAAATAAAAAATACTTATCCCACAAATAGTCGCTGTTAAAACTCGCTGTAAAAAAAGTCCCCCTGTGCAAATGCTGGAATGAGCCCTACTAAAATTCTTTAATATTTGCTCAATTTCTACTATTGCTATTATCTCCTTCTCTCCCTACCCTTCCTATCCCCTCCCCCTTCTCACCCAACCCCATCCCGTCATATACACATCCACGCCTCCACATACACATACACGCACACCACATCACACATCCACAACACATCCCGCTGTCAAAAATACGTACAAGACCGGTTACACTTCACACCCCGTCAAGCACGCAGCCCTTTCCTTGGCGGACGCAGATGCAGCCCGGCTTTCTCTTTTCGCACGGGAAAAAACATCCGTCCTCAAAGGGAACCGCCGCAAAAAAAGGCACTCCGTAAGGCAGAGGGACACACGAGACACACAGACCCCCAAGCCACCTGGTCCGCCCACCCCTCGTCCTCCCCCCGGGGACACGGGGGTCTCTTGGGGGTCTCATACTGTCTTCAGAAAAAACCCAAAAGCTAACCCCTTTTCACTGACCCACCAAGCCTCTCTCGTCTTGCTCCATCCGGTGCGGGGTGCTCCAAATCTCTCGTTCACTCAATTTCTGGGGGCTTGCGGTGGCCCGGCTTACATCTAGGACAGGGGTGCTCCCAACCACTTTTCGCTTACATCTTGGAGCGGTTTTAAAGAACCCTCACAACGGCAACGCATATTCCACCTCGTCCTCGCCGACGCCTTTTTGTCGATCCACGCAAAGTGCCTCCCCCCTCTTTTAACGCCCAGCCATCCTCCAAAGTCCCTTCGTCAGGGCCTCCCGCACCATGCCCCTGTCCTACTACTTGGGCTCACCATTCATGTCTGTGCTACCCTCCTGACGGTCGCTGAAGATGTATTTTTCGCACTCTACACTGCCACACTCGCCTTTCCCGGCTCACCTGCCCCCCTAATTCTTCCAAACCCCTCGTAACACACCCAGGATGTCGCGTTCTATCCAGCACCAAAAAATCTTCCTCGTTACTTTTAAAGTAATGTACCTATTGTCCCAAGTAACTTTTCCCCTCCCAAAAACCACCCAACCTGCTACAATTCCCTTTCTTTCAAATTCGTCCCCACTCTACAAACCCCCCACTAAACTCTATCACATAACTCCCCCCTGTCACCTTGTTTTTTTAAACCACCGAGTCAAACCTAAGTGACACCCCCCTCTTTTCACCCCCATTCCCCCCCATAACCATCCCGTATTGATGTTTGTGTTGTATTTTTCTGTCTATTATCATTTTTCCTAATCCCCAAAATTTAGCATATATCTTTTCCCTCTCAAACAATGATCCCTTCGAGTTTTTTTAATTTATTTTTATTTTGGCTGCTCTCATATTTTTTCATTTTTATTTGTTCGAATTAAAAAATTATCTTTTTTTTTTCTTATATGTTTTTCCCTTCAGTATCATTTCTTATTCTGCTATTTTATATTCTGTGTATCTCTATATCGTTTTTTTATATCATTGTTTTTTTCATACCTGCTATCTAAACTGTCGCTCGTTTCACTGAATTTCGACCCTACTACCCTTTTTTACCTACCTGCCCACTCTACTCGGAATTTACTATAAATTTTTCGTTTTTACTATTGCCATCCCTATGACAATAATACCCAAATCTCTTTTACGACTCCTCTCGAAATTTGATATCTTTTCCCAGTAATGCTGGATTTATGCTTCTTTATTTAAGGTTTGGGGATATGTCTGATGGTATATTCCATTAATAATGGCAAAACTTGGAGACACCATGCTTATATAGCTTACCGGTTACAAACACCGCAAGTTAATTTTAAGCCCCGGGTCATGGGCCCTAACGAAGAACCCCCGCCCCGCCGCCCGAGAATTACGCCATACATTGAAACGCCGAACGCGCACGTTGATTTTTACGGGGGGGGAAAAAATTGGGGCCCCCCCTTGGGGGGAGAGGAAGGAAGGGAAGGGGGGAATTGCCCCGCCCGCACCTTTACCTTTACGATTGAACGCCGAGACCCACTGTTAAATTAAGTTTAGGCCCAGCTGCCCATTTTTCGAAGCAAAACTTGTATTTACCCAAAATTGGAATTTTATCCAATTATTTTTTTCTAATCTTCAATATGATGGTACCTATTGAACCGCTAATCCTACACATCCAAACAATTAACACCTTATTGACACCCTTCTTGTGACAACGTTCTTATTATGCTCTCATTTTTTGCAACTTAGAAGGTGATTGACAAAAACATTTCATCCCCCTCCTTCCCTTTTTCTGGCCCGGTACACTTATTTCAGCTTCTGAAGACGTGACCCTCTCGCTACTGATATTGCACCTCGGGCGAAACCTCTGCCCACCCCTACCTGGCACCGGACGGGCCCAGCGACTCTCGGTCCCAGGAACCTCTGAAACCTAAAAAGACCCCTACTGCTCATTTCAAACGTTTAAATCGGTCGAGGACGAGCCTTTCGCGTGGCCCACGATGTCAACAAAACGTACAAGACCGGGTTACACTTCACCCTCCTCCAAGCCGCAGCCCTTCCCTTGGGGAGGGCGCGTGCGCCCGGGTTTTTCTTTTCGCACAGGGGAAAAAACATCCCTCCTCGAAAGGGGCCGCCGCATAAAAAGGCACTCCGTAAGGCAGAGGAACACACAGAGCACCACAACAGCCCAAGCCACACTGTGTCCCCGCTCCCCACCTCGTCCTCCCCCCGGGACACGGGGTCCTTTGGGGGGGGCCCATATCTGTCTTCAGAATAAACCACAAACTAAGCCCCTTTTCACTGACCCCCCCAATCCATCTCTCGTCTCGCTCACTCTGGTCGCGGTGCTCCTAAAACTCTCTGTCACTCATATTCTGGTGGCTTGCGGTGGCCCTCGCTTACATCTAGCGACAGAGGTGCTCCCAACTCACGTGCGTTTCACACGCACCGCACCGCATTACAAGCACACCCACATACCATACACCAATACACAAAACCTTACATACATACATACAAGAATAGATGATAGATAGATAATAGATGATAGAAAATTTAAGAAGATAGATAATAATGATAAAATAGATAGATAGATAGATAGATAGATGTAGAAGATAGATAGTAGATGAAATAGAGGAGAGAGAGAGAGATTGTTTTGTTTTGAAAAAAAAAATGTAATCAGTTCAGAACGCAAATAAAAAATCCAGAGTTTAATTTAAATCTCTCTCCCCCTCTTTCTCTGCCCTTTTTCTCTCTTCCCTTCCTCCCCCCCTCTCCCTCTCTATCTCTCTCTCTACCCTTTATCTCTCTCTCTCTCTTTCTATTTTTTCTCTTTTCCACTCTCCCTGCCCCTTCTCCCTCCGTTTCTCTCTCGTCTTCTTCGGCCAGTCACCAAAGCGCAATTTAAAATCGCAACTTTGCAACCCGTTTTTTTACCTTTTCGGGGGAAACGTTCCCCGGGACCCATTTCGTACCAGGCATTCCCCTCCATCATCTGCAATTTGGGCAAGTGATGCCCATTCAGATTTAGTATTTTGTATTTTATGGCCTAAATCTCCCCGCATTATTTCTTGTGCCCTTGTTTATAAGGGAAAAATCCTATGGACTTCAAAATTTTCCATTTTTTGAGTTTGGGTTTAAGGCATTTTTCTCGGGAGGTTTTTTTGATTATTGGTTGATGACGATATGTATGTGGGTGATGATGGGGGAAAACGATGATAACATTCTTATTACACTACACTACTCTTTTCCCTACTACTTATTTTCTGTCACTTCCTCTGTGAAACATATATTGATCCAAACCCCCCCGCCAAAACACAAATGTTTTTCACATAACCAATCGAAAAAAGGGGGACGGGGGACGGGGAAAAGGGGCAAGGGCGGGAGAACAGCCGTGAAAGAGGATAAAAGGAAACAAAAAAAGGTTTAAAAAAACCTTAAATCTTAACTCCCCGATAATTTACTTTGTTCATTAAAAAATTTTAAATTCTTTTTTTAGGCTGGGGGAATTGATCTTTATCATTTTATTGCATTAAAATCTTTTTTGTTATTATTATTATTACCTCTTTATCACATTTTTATCATTATTATCTCATCAAAACCGTTATAATAAAACATTATAAAATAGTAGTAATAAATAATTATAAAAAATTATTACTACCATGATTATTTCATTGTCATTTTTATTTTTAAACATTATTTACATCATTTTTGCTGCTTTTTTTTAATATTGTTATTGTTATATTGCTACCCCAGTGGGCTTTGTCTCTTGCAAAAATGTTTAACATGAAAGGATGACCTGGGCATGTTTAACATAGGGACCGGGGAAAACATTACGCACGGGCTGTGAGCGGAGGACGGAGGAACAAGCCAAGAGGGATTATTTGGGTGCTGCTCCTGTGAAGACCTCGTTGTCCCCTTTGGCCCATAAACATTGGTTGCCCTGTTTAAGCTTAGGGCGTGTACAGGCGGGTTTTCCCCCCTGTATTGTCCCTATAAAAGGACGGGTAAAAACTTGGAAAAAAAGGAAAGACGTCATTTTGTGTTTATTTCGTCCTCCCTCGCCTCCTGGCTTTTCCCTCTGGTGTTCTGGGGCCTGGGGTGCCGGTGCTTTTGGGAGCTTTTCAGTGTTCAGACCCTGTGGATGCACGCCGTCTGCCTGCCTGCCTGGTTGTTGGCTGAGAGACGAGGCGTGGGCAACAAATGGGTCGGGAGGGGGTTTGTGATATTTGATCAGTGAGACGCCGATTTATCATGTCGCCCAAAGAGGGCGGCACCCATGAGGAGAGGGGGCTATGACTGGGCGGGCACGATGAGGTGAAGCCGAGCCGATGGACCTATCATGCCATGCGGGCCCGGTTGAGGGGGAAAGGGCAAAAAGGGCAAAAGCAGGCACAGAGGGCCATGACGGGCGCCCATCTCGTCGGATGCGGCAAGGAAGGCGGGGACGTTCTGCCGACTTTTTTAGGTGCTAAAAGGGCAATCTTGCATCTGTGAGAGGGAAAACTCAGCAGACACCAAAAGGGCCCTGCAACACGTGAAGATGAACTGAGGGAGAGGTGCAGACTCTGGGGGGCAGGTTCAGGGCCTAGGGGGAAAGTGAAGGGGAAGGGGGCGTCACAGGTAGTAACGTTTGAAAGCAGAGAACAGACGAGGTTCTGGAAACAGATGCCAGAGTGTAAATTTTACGGGGTCTGCCTGGGGTCCGTGGCAAAACCCCCCCGGCCTCCAGCGTCGTGTGGAGCCTGTTCGCTGCAGAAGGCTGGGGACCCTGGGAAAACCCCCCCTTTGGGGGTATAGCTGGGGGAAACTCGACCCGGAAACCCGCCTCGTTCCCTCCCCCCCCCCTTCCCCCCCCCGGGCGTTTTTCTTCAGGGCACCGTTCTCCCCCCCGGCCCCTGGGCCTCCAGACATTCTGTGAAGCAAAGCCGCTGAGTACGAGGGGAATTTGGCCTGGGGGGCTTTGTCGCCCAATCTAAAATCTGGCATCGCCCAGGGCTGGCCGGGAAAGAAAAGGCCCTGCAGCTGGTAAAAGCGCTAAGGGGCCCCCCGGGGAAGTGTTGGGGCACTGCCCCCATCCCAAAATGCCCCTTACACACGGGCGGAGGGTTTAACGCCCCTTTCGGGACCACCACCAGGGTGAGGTATTCGGGCCCGCTTGAAGAAGTGGCTCTTGAGCGTGGCGAGGGACTGTCCCCCGTAGGCAGGATGTGAGGCGCTGGTAAGGAGGGGCGTACCCCGCAGTGCAAAAAATGATCGTGGGCCTGGCCCGCGTTTCTTTGTTTACCTTTGCGGACCAGCAGCGGGAAAACTACTCAAGCAGGCACACCCTGAGGGCCTGCAGGTAGCCTGCGGGGGCCCCGGAGTTTTGAGGCCTTCCCGAAGGCAAACCGTGGCCCAGGGGCCGCTGCTAGCCCCGCCATGACTTCCCGGGGCCGGGAAGGCTAAATGGGGAGGTGCATTGAGGGGGTTTAGCCCGAGCACTTTCCAAAACTTGTTTTTGGGGGGCGGTAAGGAAGGGGACGACGTATCGGGGTCGGGGGAGTGGAGAACACTCCTCTCAACCGACGATTCCCGATGCCTTCCACATGCTGCAAGGCTGTGGGGGAGATATGGTCACCATCCGAGTGCATGTCCCAAGGGTAAGGAAGTTACGGCGAAAACTCGGCAGGCTGGAAAGGGGGCCAAACACGCCGTCCTCAGTTCCCGGGCCCCGCTTGGTAACTGCCGTCAACCAGCACATGAGGTGGAGGGGTCAGTAATGGGAAACAACCGCCTGACAGTGGACACTGGGGCGAGAAAACCCTAGTGCGGCCTGATATGTTTGGGCCCCTTCGACTTTCCCAAAACACCCCAAAAGACTGTGGTTTTCACGGGGCATTGTGTGCACTCAAGGGCCGTGGAGGGTCTATTGGGGTGGGCACATGGTACAGGCCTGCCCGGGGTATGTGGGCCCATCTGGACGAGCACTGCTTTCTGGGCCTTGACTACCCGACGCAGAATAAGGCGTGTGCGCCTTGGGCGGAAGCTGGGGGGGTGCATGGGAAAATTACCCTTGCTTCCCGTGTTTTGGCTTTCAGAGGGAGTTCGGGTGAGCGACTGTACCTTGCCCCCAGGTAATTCTAGAATCCTTTGACTGTCAAAAGTGATGCGTGGGGTAGAGGGCCCGTGGAGGGCCCCTTTAAAAACCCGCAGCTGGCTGATGGCAAGCGGTTGGGGGAGCCCTTGTTGGACCAGGGGGGGGTTAGTTTCAGTTTGGTAGCTAAATTTTTCCGATAAGGCCCCCGAATGCCAGCTGGTCAAAGCTGGCCTTGTGGGGAAATGGAGCTCCGAAGATCCCCGGGGAGCGAGGGTTGGTTGGGTGGGGGGTTGCCTGACTTCCCGGGACTTGAGCACCAGAGCGCTGCTAACCTGGCGGAGGGGCACCGACGATTTCGTGGCAAGCTCAAGATAGCCGGCCATCCCTGAAAGGGGCTATGACCGGGGCTGAGGGGGAAAAATGGTACAAAAATAGGTGCAGATGTGGCTACTAAACCCCGGGCGGGAAACGGGGCTCTCGCCGAAGCTACGACCCCTGGGAAAGGGCCTACACATTTTAGGGCCCCTTTTTGATGTCACCTATTTGAATTCGCAGAGGGCGAAAACGACTGTCTTTTCCACTGGACCGGGTGTGGCTTTTCCTGGGCCCGGGAAACTACTCCTGGGGGCCCGGTCTTGGGGGGGAGATACCCCTCTGGGTGCCACAGCCATCCCACCCCCACCACCCTCCTCCAGAGCGCCCCCCAGACGAAGAAAGCCGCGCGGTGAAAGATTTTTGGTTTCTGAGAAATGATTTACAATTATGGGTTTTTTTTTGTTTGAAAGAATTTTTTTTGTTCCTGAGGACTATTTTATTTAAATTTTTTTGTAGTTTGTTTCAGGTTTAGGTATGTCAGAGCAGACGGGTCTCTGCTTGATAGGGGGGGTAGTGCTACGCCATTTGGGGCTTTGTCTCTGTGCGAAAAATTGTTAACATGAAAAAGAGACCTGGGCATGTGTTAAAATAAGGGACCTGGGCAAAAATGACGCAGCTGGCTGTGAGCGGGGGGAACAACCAAAGAGGGAGTTGGGTGCTGCTCCTTGAAAACCTTGTGTGTGCCCTTGTGACCTGATAAAAATTTGTGTTGCCCTGTTATAAGCTATTCTTTCGTGTGACCTGGGTTTTCCCCCCTTTGTGCCTATAGAAAAGTTACGGGTAAAAAACTTGTGGAAATAAAGGAAAAACTGTCATTTTGTGTTTATTTCGTGCCCCGCCTCCCTCCTGGCATTTCCCCCCGTGGTGTTTGGGGGCGCTGTGGGCTCGGGCGGGGCTACTGCCCAGCCTGCCCTTTTTTGTTGGCTGGAGACGAGGCGGTCGGCGTAACATTATCATTCTCCAAAGATATTATAATAAGGGAAGGTGGACAGAACCTGCACATTCATGTACTACGAAAGTGAAAATAGGGCGTAAATGTGATTTAAAAAAAAATTTACCTTGACGAAACCACAAAACCCCAACCGCAAAACCCAAAGTCCAACAACATAATCAATACCCGGAAATCATTAAACCTCTTTCACATGTGGGATTTTGTGTTCGTACAGACCATCATAAGGAAATAAAAAACAATGATTATACAGACAGTTCCCCCCCAAAGCGGTACAGGGGACTAGATTAATGTTCCCCCCCAAGAAAAAGCGGGGTTTACCACACAAAACCCTTGCCCGAGAAAAAAAGGGTGGGGAAGCGGGGGTTTAAAAATGGACCAAAAAAAAAAGGC
>NW_023639906.1:0-11744 GCF_015228065.2 Penaeus monodon
CCGCGGGCAAAACTAAAAAAGACTGGCAACGGCAAAAATTTGCAAAAAGAGTGGGAAAGGGAAAGAATGGGGTAGGGGAAGGATTAAGGGGTGGAGGAAAAAGCAATTTTAGGAGAAAATAGGGGAATAATAAGGGGTGGAGGAAAAGGCATTTTAGGAGAGAAAAAGGAGCCAGGGCTTAACCCCAGCATGCAAGGTAAAGCCTTTGGTAATAGCTGTAGTGGGTTTTTTCCTTTGGAAGAGGAAAAGAGTGGGGGTTGGCCAAAAGCACCATCTTTGAATTTTTTTTTTCGGTTGCGGGTCCTTGGGCCGAGCAGGGGCTTCCCCTCCGCCACACGAGGCTGCCGCTTGGATGGCGGCAGGCAACTCTCGGTGCCCATGACCTTGAGTGCATGCCCCGAAAATGGAGTTTGCTTTTTTTTGCAACGTTTTCTCGAGGGAGATGGTGAGGGCGCGCAAGGCCCGGGACCCCCCCGTTTATTAAACCGAAAACAACAGCAGGATTCTTGGCCTACAAGGGAAGGAAAAGGGGAAAATAACCAGTTTTTAAAAAAAAAGTGTAAGGTGCCAATCCTGCAAAATTTAACTCCTAGGCACGGCCCTCTTCGACTGTGATTTCCAGAAGCTTACCCCCTTTTGCTAACCTTTTGCTTTGTTTGAAGCAGGTTTTGAAGCTCGGAGGTGGGTCGCCAATTCAGGTTTTGGCTAATCAAAATTTTTCCCTTCGTCGCAGCAGGAACTTTTGGAGAGGCGCGCCCCTGGCGGCCACGTCATGAATTGGATTAAACCATCACTGGGCCGGGGACATTTCTTTTCCCTTTTCAGCTCAAAACAAAATCCTTACAACGTGAGTATTTAAGCAGCAAGTGTCAAAATGGCCGGGAAAAAATGAAACCATGGGGATGGGGGGGGTAGGGATATAGGATGGTTTTGGTTCACGCTATGGCAAAGGAAAAGAAGGGTATTTTGGAGAGTGAGGTTTTATGGCAGTCCCAAAGTAAGCATCGGGTTTGAAAAAAAGTGAAAAGTTTTTTTTAAAAAGCAGGGATTTGGGGAGGGGCTTTTAAAACAAAAAAACCCTGAAACAAAACAAGGGATAGGGAAGGGAAAAGTAAAAAAATGGAAGGAGTAGGAGGTGGCTTCCCAAAAGGGATGCCGGCCAAAACCAAAAAAAATTGCATCCCACTTTCCTTCATCCCCATGCCCAAAGAAAAAAGAATATGGCCTAATCCCGGTTCCTCAGGCCAGAATTAAAAAAGATGGTTTTTTTGAGGAAACCCACCAGCCCAGTTTTTGTTTTTGCTAAGGCATGGGGGGTGGTGTCGGTCCATTTTTTTTTACAGACCCAAACCCTTTAAGGGCCAATGATTTTTTCAGTATTGTTGTAATAAATCAACCCCAATTCTATCATAATAAATCCATCTGAAGTGCTTTATTATGAACAAACTGAAGTTTTTGCGCTTGTTTTTAGGGGTAATGCTTGTTTTTGTGTGAGTGGAAAAGTGGGGTGGGGAAATCCCCGAAGAAAGGGGTTTTTTTGACCCATGTTTTTGTATAGGTTGCAAGTTTTTTCGTGCCTGGGGCGCCGACTTTTTAAAATCGGTAAAGCAAATGTAATTTTTTTTTTTTTTTCCTTGCCAAAAGCGGGCCTTTGAATTGATATGCCAAGTGGAAAATCGAAAAGTAAGGTTAATAAAAGGTTAAAACCAAGGGATGATAACAAGAGGAATCCTGATTTGGTAGGGGTGCTTTTGTCTTATCGAAGGTTTGAGGTAAATGTTCGTAAGGAGGAAAGTTTTCGTTTTTGTTTTTCTTACAAAAAAAAAACTTTCTGTTTTTTTTTTGTTGCATGAGTCCCCTTTGATACACCATTTTATCTCCCCATCTCGAGGCCAGTGTTCAAGTTTTTTGCGCCCCGACTTAAATGTAAAACAACTGAAAGTGCCCTGTGTCGAGCTTAAGTGCGTACAGTTCCCCATCAGCATAGTCCCCTGTGTGGGTGGGGGTCGGGAAAAGGTCGTTTTTGTGGTTAATAATGTTTGAAAGTGTTTGGGCTAAGCAATGCTTTGCCCTGAGGGTAACCCCCCCAGCGTGAAACTGAAATGGTTTGCCCTGAAAACTGTTTTGTTAAGAATTTTTAATTTAAATCCTGCCTGTCATCCAAGAAAAACTACAGGGGCCAAACTTTTTTGGATCAAAGTTTGGAAAGTTTAATTTTTTTTTGTCCCACACCCTTGTACTTGAACCCCAGCTTTGCCAGACCCTGTGTTCCAAAAAGGCTCCTTCTTTTTAGTTCATCGGTCCCCCTCGTTGTTTTTATTAGTTTTTTTGTTTTGAAGGTTTGTGTGTTTTTTTTTCCCATTTGAAGCGATGCGAAGTTGAAAAGCCGAAATTGTTTTTTTTGTGGTGTGAGGAAGGTTAAATGGTCTTCAAGATACCCCTTTAGTCGAGTGGTTTTTTTATGAAATTTTTTTTTTGGAAAAATTTTTTTTTTGCCCTAATTTCCTCGAGTAAACTAATAGGGGGGGGTAACTCTTTTGGGTCAGTCCGGGCCCCCCCCCTTTTGGGGCCCTTTAGGAAATGAGCGCCCACTAAAGCAGTTTAAAAGCCCGAGTTGGAAAAATTTAGCCGGAAAGTGAAATAGGCCGTTTGTAAAGGGCCAGTCAAAGCCTTGTTAAAGGGTACCCGGAAAGGTAAAATAAGAGAGCCCCGCGTTCCGATCTGTAAGGAGCTTAAAAAGCCCTTTGAGGAAAACATTTTTTTTAATTTTTTTTTTCCTTTTACTTCCTCTGAAAGTGTAACAACTGGGGTTTATCCTTTAACAGGGGAAAAAAAAGTGAAAAAAAAGGTTTTTTAATTAACCCAGTAAAGTGTTCCCCAATTTTTTTACACCACATGGCCCAAAAAAACCTAACCATTTTTTTTTTTTTTGTTTTGTCGGGTTTTTCACACCCATTGACTTTTATCAGCAAAAAGTTTGACACAAAGTAATACTTTTTGACCCGGTTTCGGGAAACCTAAACTCGGGAAAAAAGTGAAAAAAACCTGAGTAACTGTTTGTTTATGTGGGCCCGTTGTTCTTAACCATAGGAAATATGTTCATTGAAAGGGAAAAAAATTACCAGTGAAGGGGGGTGTGTACGGGAAAAAAGAACCAATGAAAAGAAAAGAAAAAATCCCGAGAGCCAGCCCTGGGCGACAAAAGGGTTTTTGACGGAAAAGCCCCATCAGTCCCCTCAGAGCAGATCCCACAACTAATTGCTCTGAAACCTGTTTAACTCGGTGATTTTTAACTCGAACATTTTATTAAAACAGAATTCTCCCAAATTTTTTTTAACTTAGAAAAAAAATTCCAGAATTCCAAAGGGAATTAAGGAAAATATTGAGTTAAGCAAAAAAATAATGAAAATTTAAAAATGATCTTTCAGTTTTTTTCCCTCTTGATTTAAAAAAATTTTAAACCAAAAATCTGGAGATCTGACACTCATTCAAAGGTCAGTTGTTGCAAATTTTTTTTACCCCTTTTTTAAATTGGGGGGATGTTTTTTTAACATTAGATTCAAGGAATAATTTAAAAAAACCCGCGGCATCTTTTTTTTAAAAACACCACCCCTCACAATGGGGTCTTTTAAATTTTTTTTTTCGCAGGCTTTTTGGGTTTTGTTTTTTTTTTTCTACCCAGTTCCCCCCCCTTGGCTCCAGAAAATTAATTTTTTTTCTTGAATTCTGTGGAAGTGAAACAGGGGATGGAGGGAGGGTGGGATATAAAAACCTTTTTTGGCCCCAGTGGTTCTTCAGAATTTTTGATTACATCCACGGGATCTGAAAAACCCTTTAAAGTTTTATTATGAATGAGGTGGGAAGAAAGGGGGAAGGCGGGGGTATTTACTACCTTTAAGTTTGGTCCTATATTTTTTTTCCAAAAATTTTCCCGTGCATTGCAAAAAATCTGTTTAAAATTTCCTACTTTTTTTTTTTTAACTAAAATCTGTTCCAATTTTTTTTGTTTTTTGGGCATTTTTCAAGACTGTCCCCGAAATTTTGGTGTCTTTTTTTAAAAATAAAACATGTTTTTTGATGGGACAAACTAATCTGTTTTTTAAATTTTGGAAAATAAAAACAGCTTTTTTTAAAACCAGGTCCCGGAAACGTTTTTTGTCCCCTTCAGATAGGCTGAATGATTAAAGGTTTTTTTTTTTTTACTGAAAACCCTGGGGATGGGTTGCTCAGCCAAACAAGGGGCGATGGAAGAAGAAAAATTGCCAATTCCAATGTCCCATTTTTTTGTTTTGGGAAATCAAAAAGCCCCCCTGAAGATTTAAATTTAAAATTTTGAATAATTTTTAATTTTTGGGGTTTTAAACGAATTATCAAATTTCCCTGTTTGTTTTTTTTATACCGGAAAGAATCGTCCTTTCTTGTTTAGTATTGGTAATGTGGAAAAAATTTTTTAGTTTTAAAGATAGGGGTTAATGTGGGTTCCCCAAAACTAACCCCTTCCGGACCGGGTTTTTTGTAGTTGGTGTGGTAGGCAAGTTGTTTTTCCCGAAAAAAAGAAATTCAGGGGTGATCCCGAATGCGGTGTAGTGGGGGGGTTTGGGTTGGGGTTTTTGGGATATTTTCCGGCAAAAAAACACCTGGGAAAAGTTTTTGTAAACTGAATAATTTTTTTGTTGAAGTCCCTGGCAAGAGGCCAAATTTAGTATTGGATTTTTATTAAAGGCCCCGTGGAAAAGGGATAATGGTGGCCTGTGGGGGGGAAAAAACCTGGGCTGCCATTAAGTCAAGGTTGGCTGAATAGAAAGGGGTAAAGGAAACTCGTGGATGATTGGTGGGCTTTTTTTTTGAGGATACAGGAACCCCATTTTTGCAAATCTTTTCCCCCCTGATTTTTCCCTGGAATGTGTAACCATAGTGGCCCCGAAATTTTTTATTGCCATTGGTGATGGATTAAGAAATTTCCATTAGGAACCACAACCAGGGCGTTTCTTGGTTCTAGAAAAGGGCTTTAAAAAATTATGGGATCCCAAAAAAAATGACCTTAAAAATTTTTTGCTTAAACAATCGTTAGCCATGCCACTCCCGGATAGGTCCATTTTTTTTCCTGGGGTTTTTTTCCTTGCGTGGCGTTTACCTGAATCTCGGTAGTGATTCCGTTGATCCAAGCCCTCGATCGACAGTTTTTTTCCCCGAGGTCAGGGGAGAGAGTTCCCTGTTGAAGTTTGAACACAGGGCCGGGGAAATTCCTGAAAAATTGGCAAAGAAACCAAAATTTCCCTAATACTTCCCGCCTCTGTCCCAAAGCCCCTTTTCCCCCTAAAAAGGGAGCTTTGGCAAAACTTAAAAAAACCCCAAAGGCTTCGAACAATAAACCTACCCAATTGGTTTGGAAGCATTGGAAATTTTGAGAAAAAAAATTTCCCGGTTGTTTATCTGGTTTGCCAAAGAAAAAATTTAGGGCCAAAGATTTATTATGCCCAAAGAGCTACCCTGGGAAAATTTTTCATGCAGAAAAACCAAAGGAGCTTTTAATGATGGAGGAAAGTTGTGTTCCTCTCCACCCCACTGAATCCCGACGATAGGAAGGGTCAAAGTTGGTGCTACTTGGCTTCTCACCGTTTTTTTTATAATTTGTGGGATTTTGATCACAGGGTTCCGTGGAATGCTTTTCCCCCGAATATCAAAAAGGGGGGAAGCCCAAACCAGGCAAAGTTTTCCCCGGTGACCCTTGAAAGGAGGCCCCAATTCACCTAAACCTTTATCTGGGTAGCTGGGGCTCCTTTTCAGGCCACTTTCCGGGCTTTTTAAAATAACAGTCACCACCACGGCTAGCTGCAAGGGCCAAAAAAATAAATGTTGGGGGTGTCTGTAAAAAAGGGCCCAACAACAAACCGAGGTTGTGCCTTAAGGGACAACAAGAGCCAATGTCCCAACTGGTCCAAGAGGGGCCCATCACGCCTGGAAACCTGGCCATGCTCTGCCAGGGAAAAATTTTTCGGCCCCCCTCAAGGCAAAAAAAAAGGGTTTTTTCTAAAAAGCGACCAGACCTTGTTTTTTTGCTCCCCCCAAACCCATTTTTTCTGGGGGGACAAACAAAAGGAAATACAGTCCCTTCCTAAACCTCCTAGTAGGAAAGGAAACCCCCCTCCACGGCCTTGACATCAGATTTATTCTCCAATAAAAAGGGGTCCCAAAGTCCAGGGAAGAATTAATAGAAAGGGACTGTTCACTTCTCAGGGGACATTTGTCTTCCTTCCCTTGCCAAGCACACTGGCCAAAAAGAGGCTTGATCACCCCTGGTCAGAACAACCCAATCCCTTGGGTTTTTGCAATAGCCCCCATTTCACCCCGCACTTGGAGAAGGAATTTTCGAAATCTCTTAAATCCTTGAGGATTCAACCTGTAAAAAATGGTTGTACAAGCAGCCAGCCCTGTAGGAGCTTAAAACAATCAGTCAGGTCTGGGGGCTTAACTGCCAGGCAACAAAGACCAAAGTTGAATCATAGGTTGAAGACTTTCAATTGCATACCCACCCATGCTGGCCCCCCCCCAAAGGGCACTGATGCCAGCAGGCCATCACATAGCCAATTTAGGCTTGGGAGACTTTCCCCAAGGATCGCTCTCCTCCTCAATAGCCAAAAGCCAGCGTATTTTAAGAGGAGGCTAACCCCCCTTCCCACCTTGTGCCCCACTGCGGCCCTCTTGGTGGTGTTTTTTTGATGAGACTGGGCCCCACAAGTGACCATTTATGGCCACTGTTAACTATCCTTATGGATGGCCCGCCCCGCCCCAAAATGGTCCACCAAAGCAAAATCCAAGATGGGAAAAAAAAAAACCCAAACCCCAACTGGCAAGCCTTTCAGATGCCTTGGCCCCACTGTCCCCTGCTTAGAACAATGAACCCCCATAGAAATGAAAAAAATGGGGAAATGCTTGAAGCCCAGACTTTATCAGTGGCCAAAAAAAATTCAAGCCAGCCTCACAGACCCCATACTAAAACTCCCTTCAAAGGGTCCAGGAGATTATAAAAGACGCCTTGATACTTTAATGACGGGAAATTTAAAAGGAAGTCAAACCACAGAGTTTAAAAAAAGTGTTATAAAGGAAAATTTCCTAAGGCAAAGAACCCCCTAAAACAACCAGCCTTTCTAAGGGAAGCAAACAGGGGGCCAAGGAAAAGTGGCCATAAAAAAAAGTTTCCCCGGCAGGAAAAAGTGGGGCTGAAAAAAAAGGGTGAAGTCCCTTTGACCCACCGAAACCACACGTAAAAGCTTGGGCAATGGGGTTTCCCCCACTTTTGGCCCCTAAGGGTGGGAAAGCAAAAAGGACCCCGGTGGGAGGAAATTCTCTGCAGAAACAAGCAGCAAGCAAATCCGCCCAGCCGAACTGAGAGCAAACCCAAGAACCCTACAACCAGGCAAGACTTTGCCCCCATATCAGAGAAAGGGCCCCCTGAACTTCCGTTAACACAGATGTTTTATCTTTCTCCTTCGAGGGGGGGAAACTAAGAAAAAAAAACCTACAAAAAAAAAACCAGTTTCTTGCAAAAGCCCAGGTTTTTTTTGATGGGGTCTTTTTACCCCATCATTTTCCCGCCTAGGAAATGGCAAGGTTTGGGATCTTGCAAAATCCCCAGAAACTGGAAAGAGGGCTATCATAAATTTTTTCCTTGTTTTCCCCAAAACCAAAAAGGAGCCAGGGAAGTACCGCCCCCATATCTCTCCTCACTGGTCTGGGGCCAAGAACGGCCCCAAAAAAAATGGTACTAAACCGACACCCAAAAAAAAATGGGACCCCCCCCCACATGAAAAACACATCCCTGGGTTTCAACAAGGGGCAATGGGGCAAAAAGCCAAAAACAGCATAGCCACGCCATTTTTTAAACAACAAATCAGCACTGTCATTTTTTGTGGTAAATATTTCCTAGACCCTGGGAAAAGCTTTTGAATTAAACAGTCCCCCCTTTGCTAAATTTTAGGAGACCCTACTCCAGAAAAGGGAAAATCAAAAAAAGAAAGCTCCCCTTTGGCCTTTGCAAAGTGAACTATTTCAGTCAGATTTCCAAGGTTCACCTATCAACAGCAACATGGTCCACTAGAAAATGGGAACACCACAGGGTGGGGAGTCCTCAAATCCCCCCCCCCCCTTTTTTCAAAAACACCCCTATTGTCCCCCTGCCCTCTCACATAAACCACATCCCCAAATGGGGTGGCAATCCTGGGGAATGGGTCCAATTTTTCCCCAATGACTGGACCCCTCCCCCCTTTTTTTTAAAGGAGGTCCTGTTACTTGGTTGACCAAACCAAAGCAAGACCCCGTCCCCCCCCGTCCATGAAAGCAATGACTGGGAGACACATAGGAAGATAACATAAAAGTTACTAAGATCATTCTATGTTACATGCCCCCTTTCCCGTCCCCCCATTTTGTGGACTACGCCTTTTTTGTCCTCCCCTGATTTTCCCGCAAAGCTAAGATTTAAGAAGAAAAAATTAAAAGACATTCCCAAAAAAAGGGTGCCAGACCATTTCCCCCGGGTGCCCCAAAGTGGATGAAGGCCCACAAACCCTCCTCATGGAGGCAAACCTCCCCCCTGGAAATCACGAACTGGGAATTTTAATGGGGCCATCTCAGTTTTTTTTCCTTTCAAAGGGGCATCCCAAGCCCCAGGAACATAAAACATGGAGACCAAATAGATACCTCAGATCCCCCAGAACAAGACTACAAGCCATTTCAAAAAACAACTCCCCTGGGTGTCTCCCCAACACAGCCCGAAGTGTTTTTTGAAAACCCCCATCAGCTTCCAAAGAAAAACTATTTTGCCAAGGGCCAAGGACTCCCCCCCACCCCCCGACTTTTTTATTGGAAGCCCCTGGGCCCAAAAACCTTGGAAACGAAATTTTCTTTGTTTTGATAAGCCTTGTCAGGGAAAAAGAATCAATTCCCATTGCCTAGTCTAAAGGCAGAAGCTGAAGGAGGGTCCCATTGCTGCATCACCTCCTCCCGGGTTTGTAAAAAAACCTACTTTTTTATGGAAAGGATCTCACCCCATCCCTTTAAACCCCCACTGCCAGGCCGCCCGACCCTTTTTTTTCAGCAAGGGATGCCCACAACAAATCCATGAGGGGTAACAAGAAATGCTATAAGGTTTAAGAGGCAGAAATGCCCCGAATCATGGGAGCCCTAGCCCAAAACATTCCCTGAGGGAAGGACACATGGTCCCCCCACATAACAGATTTTTCCCCGGGCCATCCATTTTGAGGTGGTCTTACGGCAAAGGCTTGCCCAAAAACAACATCTTTTCTCCTAACCACTGTCCCCCCCCCCACCATAACACAGGGGGATTCTTGCTCAGGTAGAAAAATAATTTAATAACTGGGAACCCTAGCCCATAGGGCAATCAGAGGGAAATGAGCCCCTTAGTGGACCCGACGAAACTTTACATTGCAGGGGTTTTTTCCCCCATATTCCCCATGATCTTAAAAAAATGAGCCAAAAACCTTGATGCCAGAGGTGTAATGCCCAGAGCCTCGTGCCTTCCTCCCTGCAGCTTCACAAAAGAGAAAAATGAAATCCTCCCCCTCGGCCAAAATGGTACTCCAGACGCCCCACCCGGCTATGAAGCCACCCGGCAGTCTCAAAAGGCAAATTTAATAGAGGTACCGAAGTCATTCTTCACAGAATCAGACTAGTTTACCATTGCACATTGCAGATCATAAAGACAATTGACAGACAGGTGTTGCATGCACCGGGGCAAGCTGAATGCCCTGAGACAGGGTCCGCCCACAACAGCCGCTGGGCTGGTAAAGAGATTATGCCGCATGCTTACATCATTGAGGGTAGGAGCTGCAATATGTACACTCCAGTCAGGTCCGAAGAGTTCTACGGTGGTTGGTGGGGGCCAGATTGCCAAATGTCATGTGCCTGCTCTACCGTGTGGGAGCTCGTCACGAGGTGGTCACCACAGCACTCCCTTTCCAGTGAAGCGGTCACAAAAAGCAACTCCCTTTTTCCCAGTGAAAGCGGTCACACAAAACGAACCTTTTCGACAACTCCTGCACTGTTCCTGAAGGTGCGCAGGTTTTTCACACAGTCAATGCTGATGTTGTCCTCTCCTAGCGGATGCAGAATGGTGATGTTCTTACCATCCTGCTTGATGACCCTCTGCCCGCCCTCGTAGGGCAGGCAGAGGGGTGGCTTGGTGGGTCGCCTGACGAAGATGTGCGAGCAGTCTTGAAGGTTGAGTCGGACAGGAGCGGATGCGGGCCATGCGGTCACGAAAAGCTGTTGTTTTCCGAAAAGCTCCCGGGTTCCCTGGTCTCCGGAGAGATAAACTATGAAAGTCCTCAGGGAGGGCTATGGTGGTTTTCTTGTAAAAACCATCTCGGCAGCGGTGCATTGAAGATTCCCTGCTTTGAATGAGGTCCATATGTACAGGTTCCACCCAGTGACAAGTGGAGGATGAAACCCGTGGAGGAAATCTCCTTCAATTGGCGGTGTAGCGCCTCTACCATGCCATTTGGCACTGGGATGGTAGGCCATGGTCCCGGAATTTCGCTTCGAGCCGAGAAGAAATCATCAGCTGCCTCCGGAGCTCGGAACTCGAATTGAGAAACCGCAAACAGTCGGTCACCATCACAGGAATGCCATAGTAAGAGGAAAATCCAGGTGTCTTTTCTTCACGTGGGGGACTGACGGTGGCTTTCTGTTGTGGCAGGGCGGAAGGTGAGGGGGCCTTGATGGCAGGTGGTAGACTGCAAAAAGGGGTTTCTTTGCCAAAAGCACTGTATCGATTTTTTCTGAGGACTAAGAGTACTGCAAAAAAAGAAAGCCAGGGCTGCCAGCCCATTTACCTGGATCTTGCTGCAGAACAGGTTCCCATTTGGTGGGGTTCCCCGAGGGGGTCAACGGTTTTTTATTATTGGAGGCTTTTGGCCCTTGGCTGTGGGTGGTTTATGAGGGGTCCCCCTGAAAGCTAAAGCTCTTTGCTGATTTTTCGAAAGCTTTTGGTCCTCCCTCAGAGGTCTCATGGTAAATCTCTGGCCGCATCCTGACCTGGGATGGGAAATGAGGAGGCTTTTGTAAGGGGAGGGCCCGTAGGTGTTGTGCACACTTGGGAATGAAATTCTCCTGAAGAAAATTTTATCAATACCGAGGTTACTTTCCTAAGTTTTGTCCCTTTTTGGTGTTGGTCTAGGGAAACTGCCTGAATGCTGCCTGACCTTTCTCCTGAGCTGGGGTTGATGCCAATCCCGGGTAATTTTGTGGACCCTAAGAAAAGTAAGAAGGAAGGTTGACTCCGAAAAGACTTCCTTACAGGTTTTGATTGACGAACTCCAGCCTTTTTCTGCAGGTGCTTTTTTTGTGCTCCTGACGACTCCTTGCTAGCGATGAGTAAAATGTCATCGATGTAGACGAAAAACACCCCTGTTAGTCCACGGGTAAACATCCATCCCATGAAACATTGGAAAGGTCCCTGGGGGCGGGGCGTTGGGCGGAAGCTGAAACAGCATACAAAGAAAATTCGTAATAGGCCGAAGGGGGTGGGTTTACAGCTGTCCTTTGTTGGATGTCCTCCTCGGCGATGGGAAAATCTGGTGTATGCTCTGACAAGGTCCGATCTTGGAGAAAAATCTGCCTTGATTGATGCGGAAACGGTCTTACTTTTGGGGGGGGTTTTTTTTTCCAGGTGGGAAAGTGGGAAGATGTTTGTAGGGCAAAAGTTTTGGGAAGCCGGGGGTTTAAAG
>NW_023639908.1:0-2500 GCF_015228065.2 Penaeus monodon
TTTAATCATATATATTAAAAAAATTTGGTAATATTATAATATAATATCAAATCCAAAAATGAAAAAATCTTTTTTTTCTTATAAAGGTAATTTCGTAATTTTTTTTTATTTTAATTTATACCTTTTAATATAAAAAATTTTATTATCAATTTAATTAAAAGATTTTCACATTTTAATTTTATTTATATAATTTATTTATATTCACTATCCTATTCAAATATCATTATATTAATTTACAATTATTCTTATTAAATTATTTTTAAATTTTTTAATAATATCTAACAAAATAATTAATAATATATTATAACAAAATAAATTATTAAATTATTATACATTTTTTAATTAAATATTAAACCCAAAAATTATTATAAAATATTTAATTATTAAACTTAATAAATAATATGATTATTACAATAATAATACTTTAAAAAATTTATATAAAATTTTTATTATTATATATAATTATAAATTATTATTAAAAATAAAATAATAAAATTTTTTAATATCAAAAAATAAAAAATTTTTATATACTTATAATATTTTATATAATATAATAAATTTTTAAAATTACATTATATTATTCAAAATTAGCAAATTCTATTTCAATATATGTTATGTTAATATACTTTTGGTAATATTATCTATTACCCTATAATTGCCGAAATCACCAAAGAAATCGAAAAACGTCATTTTGGAGTATACTCTCATAAGGCTATATTTCGCTAGATTTTGCCGCTTTTTCGATTTTGGGAATGTTTTTCTTATACCCTTTTTATATTATATATGGACACAATTCCTGTTATTATCACATCATTATCATGATTATCATCATTATTATCGTTATCATCATCATTATCATCATTATCCCAAAATTATCATCATCATTAATCATCATATGCAATATTACATCATTATTGCAATTTTATCATTATTATTGCAATTATTGGAGTTATAGTATATTTTTGCAATAATACTAATAACCACAACAATAATAATAGTAATAACAATAATAATAACAATAATAACGATTTTTAATTATTATTTTATATCATTATCTTAATTAGTATCGTTATTACGTAATTATTACTGTTATAATAATTTTTGCAATTATACTACAGTAAAATAATAATAATGATGATAATAACAATAATAATACTAATAACAATATTATAATCACTAGATTAAATTTTTATTATACTATACTATTAATTATTATTGTTATTATTACAGATATAATAGATTTTTTGGCAATAATACTAATAATAATAATGTTATAATAATAAATATAATAATAAATTATATAATAATAATAATAATAAATAAAATAATAATAAATATAAATATTTTAAAAAATTCAAGTTATCAAAATTCTCTTTATTCACTTTATCATCATTATTGTTATGATTAATACAATTCTGGTAAATATTATCATTATTACCCTAATAATTGCAAAACACCAAAGAAATCGAAAAAAGTCATTTTGGAGTATACTCTCATAAGGCTATATTTCGCTAGATTTGCCGCTTTTTCGACTTTTGGGAATGTTTTTCTTATACCTTTTTATATTATATATGGACACAATTACTGTTATTATCATCATTCATTATCATGATTATCAAACATTATTATCGTTATCATCATCATTATCATCATTCATCATTATCATCATCATTATCATCATTATTGCAATTATTATCATCATTATTGCAATTGTATCATTATTATTGCAATTATTGGAGTTTAGTATATATTTTTGCAATAATACTAATAACCACAACAATAATAATAGTAATAACAATAATAATAACAATAATAACGATTTTAATTATTTTTATATCATTATCTTAATAGTATCGTTATTACGTAATTATTACTGTTATAATAATTTTTTGCAATTTACTACCAGTACAAATAATAATAATGATGATAATAACAATAATAATACTAATAACAATATTATATAACCACTCAGCATTATTATTATTATACTTCAGACTTATTATTATAATTGTTATTATGACAGATTATAATAGATTTTTTGGCAATTAATACTAATAAATTAATGCTATAGCAATAATAATTACTATAATAATAAGAACATAATAATAATAATAATAAGAATAAGAATTTTAATAATATTCAAAATGGTTTTCCAATTCTCTGTATTTGCTCACTTTTATCATCATATTGTTATGATTAATACAGTTCTTTTAATTATTATCATTATACCCTAATAATTGCCGAAATCACCAAAGAAATCGAAAAAACGTCATTTTGGCGTATACTCCAAAAGGCTATATTTCGCTAGATTTTGCAGGCTTTTTCGACTTTTTGGGAGTTTTCTTATACCTTTTTATATTATATACGGACACAATTCCTGGTATTATCATCATCAGTTATCAGATTATCAAGACATATTCATCGTTATCATCATCATTATCATCATTATCATCATTATATCATCATTATCATCTTATTGCAAAGTATATCATCATGTATG
>NW_023639908.1:10000-11743 GCF_015228065.2 Penaeus monodon
AATAATAATAAGTATAAGTATAATAATAATAATGCTAGTGGTTATAATATTGTTATTAGTATTATTATTGTTATTATTATCATTATTATTATTTGTACTGGTAATATAATTGCAAAAATAATTATTAACAGTAATAATTACAGTAATAACGATACTAATTAAGATAATGATATAAATAATTATTATAAATCGTTATTATTGTTATTATTATTGTTATTACTATTATTATTGTTGTGGTTATTAGTATTATTGCAAAAATAATATATAATCAATAATTGCAGTAATAAGATACTAATTAAAATGATGAAATAATTCAATAAATCGTTATTATTATTATATATAATGTGATATAACTATTATATTGATTGTGGTTCATTAGTATATGAAATAATACTATTACTCCATATTAATATAAAAAAGTAAATGCAAAAATTCAAAATGAAAGATGGCAAAATTAGGAATATAGCTTGAGATATATCAAAATGACGATTGATACGGATAATTTGGATGTAATCATGAATAATGATTGATGATAATAAAATATGGTCCATAAATATAATAAAGGTTGATAAAAAAAATTCCCAAAAGTCGAAGAGCTGGCAAAATCTAGCGAAATATAGCCTTTTGAGAGTATACTCCAAAATGACGATTTTCGATTTCTTTGGTGATTTCGGCAATTATTAGGGTAATAATGATAATAATTACCAGAATTGTATTAATCATAACAAAAATGATGATAAAAGTGAGAATAAAGAGAATTTTGATAACATTTGAATATTATTAAAATTATTATTATTATTATTATTATTATTATTATTATTATTATTATTATTATTATTATTATTACTATTATCTTAATTATTAGTATTATTGCCAAAAAATCTATTATATCTGTAATAATAAAATAATAATAATAAGTATAAGTATAATTATAATAATGCTAGTGGTTATAATATTGTTATTAGTATTATTATTGTTATTACTATTATTATTGTTGTGGTTATTAGTATTATTGCAAAAATATATACTATAACTCCAATAATTGCAATAATAATGATAACAATTGCAATAATGATGATAATAATTGCAATAATGATGATAATGATGATGATAATGATGATAATGATGATGATAACGATAATAATGATGATAATCATGATAATGATGATGATAATAACAGGAATTGTGTCCTATATAATATAAAAAAGGTATAAGAAAAACATTCCCAAAAGTCGAAAAAGCTGGCAAAATCTAGCGAAATATAGCCTTTTGAGAGTATACTCCAAATGACGTTTTCGATTTCTTTGGTGATTTCGGCAATTATTAGGGTAATATGATAATAATTAAGAATTGTATTAATCATAACAATAATGATGATAAAAGTGAGAATAAAGAGAATTTTGAAACATTTGAATATTATTAAAATTATTATTATTATTTTTATTATTATTATTATTATAATTATTATTATATTTTTTATATTATATTACTATTCTTAATATTATATTTTGCAAATCTATTATATCGAATATACATATATATAAGTATAAGTATAAAATAATCTAGTGTATAATATTGTATTAGTATATTATGTATTTTATATTATATTTTTGTCAATTGAATAATAATGTATAAAATCATAATAAATAGTTAGTGTTATAGATATTGTTAATGTATATATATTATTGTTATTAATTATCTTCATCTGATATATTTTATAATACTATAAATGAATGTTTTGTA
>NW_023639909.1:0-11742 GCF_015228065.2 Penaeus monodon
AAAAATTTATATTTTATATATATATAGTATATATCATATTACATATATATATTATAATAAAAAATATATGTGTGTATTATATTGTTTATATATAAAATTTTATATATTATATTAATATATATATATATTATTTATACAATTTATTATATATTTTTTTTTTTTTTTTTTTTTTTTGTGTGTGGGTGTGTGTGTTTGTTTTATATAAATATATTATTATATTATAATTTAATTTTTTATACTATATTATATATATATGTAGGGTATGTTTAAATGTAATTTTTTTAAATATATTATTTATATAAGAATATATATATTTAATATTATATATTCTTTATTTATTTGTTTTTCTATGTATGTGTGTGTGATAATTATATATATTTATATATATAATATTTATATTATTAATATTATATTTTATATATATATATAACCCAATACCCCATATAAGGGAAAGTGTACAGACAACAGACCGACGTGTCAAGCAACGCCTACCCCAAAAGGGAAAAAGCGCAGAGCCCGAGGGCCCCCTCGCAGTACCGGGGGCCCGCAGCGCCGCCATCACGCTGAGGAAATCTGCGCATAAAACACCCCTTTTTTCGTCTGCAGCCTCCCTGAATACCAACTTCCGGGGGGGGCTTTTCTGTCCCCGAAGCATCCCCTCTCGCCCCCTGGGGGGACCATTTGCAGGGTTTTGCCAGCCTTTCCCCGGGGGCAGGCGTCTTCTCGCTTCGCTTTCTCCTTCTTTCACCGCCTCTCTCTCTCTCTGTCTTCTCTATTTTCTATCTTAAAACTATTATTTTCTTTATCATCTACATCATCTATTATCTATCATCATCTACTTCGTCTATCTATCTTCTTTATTACTTCATCTATCTGGACCTATCATCTATCCATCTATCTACTATTATCTATCTATCTATCTCTGTTCTTATCTCCTTTTTAAGACGATATAGGGAACGATAAATTTTTTCCACGCCTTCTTCCCTGTGCTTCGTCATGTGTGGTAATTTTTCATCTCCTCAACCTGTTTATCATTGTTATCTCTTTCATTGTATTCTATTAAAACATTACTATTATTTTTCATTATTTTTATTTTTTATTATTATATTTTTATTATTTTTATTTTTTCATTTTATTATATTTCATTTTTATTTATTTTTATTATTTATTATTATTATTTTATTATATTATTTTTATTATTTTTTATTAATTATTATCATTATTATTATATTATTAATTACATGTTTCTTATTTTTACCCCTTTTTATTATTATTATTATTTTATTATTTATTTATTATTTTATTATTATTATTTTTTATTATCATTATTATTTTTATTCTGTCATAATTATTCATTTTTATTATTTCAGTAGTATTATTATTATCCACTAAAAATATTACATCTTATCTTATCACCATCATTATCAAATTTTGTTTCTATTATTCTTTTTTCCCTTTTCTTTTTTAATACATGGATAAGACTTCGCAAAAAATTCAAGAGAAAAAGTGAAGTATCCCCACAAAATAGATTAAAAAAAAATTCTCATCAAAATATCTCATAAAAACCTTGTCTGAAAAGGAGATATATATGTCAGTCGATTCGAAGCACTCTAGGGTTTTAGAAATAAAATGTGAATTTTTCCTAACCATGAATAATGCATTTTATAATTCCATTATTATATGCCAATGTAAATCTCTTTTCCTTTTTTTTCTTAGTTAACAAATTCGTTGTCTCAGAGTGGTTATTTTTTTGTACTGCAGTTCTGTGAGACAATAAAAATGAAAGTTACATTAACTTTCCTTCAACGCCTAAAAAAAAGTCGTCTTGGGTCCCTTAGATATGAGGGAAAGGGGGGGCGGCAGGAAAGAAATGTGTATTTTCAATTAATTTTATTTTGTTATATCAAAGAAAGCTCGTAATAAAAAAAGAAATTTTTTGGTATTCCCAAAAATTTTCTCGTTAGATTTTTTTTTTTAAGTTTTGTTATTCCAAAGATTGTTATTAGATAAAAACAGGTATTTGTAATTCTAAAAAATTCAAATAAAAAGAATAAGGAAGATAACAATTAAGTGGCTAGAAAAAAAAGAAAAAATAATAGCAATTCCTAAGAAAGCTAGCAAAGAATTGGTAAAGGTGATTCCAAATTTGCTAGTAAGAAAAGAAAAAGGTAATAGTACTTGTCAGAAATGAAAAAAAACGATGATGATTCCTGAGGAAAAAAGGGGAAAAGAAGAAGAGAGTGATTAATTCATAAGAATACTTGGAGGCACATCTTGAACATAAAGAAAAAGACAATAAATGATAGGTAAAAGAGAAGCGATTTAAAAATATAGATAAGGTAGAAGGATGGGAGATGGGGAGGAGAGAAAGGGAGAGGAAAATAAAAGATTTAAATATGACAATTGAGAAATAAAACGCATTAAAGACCATTTTAGATTCGAGAAAGAGAAAGGGGAAAAAAGGAGAAAGAAAATGAAAAAAGTGAAAAAATAGACCAAGAAAAGAAAAAAGAAAAACGAAAAAAAAAATTGTATGGAACTGATGGAAAGAAAAGAGAAACGTAAATACACCGACGAAAAGGCGAAACACTACGAAAATGAAAAAAGGGGAGAAAGGGGGAAAGCAGACGAGGAGAAATGAAGGATATGAAATACAGGAAGGAAGATGAAAAATTTCTTGTAGGAACCTCGTTTTGTCGACTGTAAGAAGCGAGTAAAAGATAAAAATTAAAATAAATAAAAAAAAGGAAGGAAACCCAAAAGGGGGAAATAAAGGCTGAGGAGGGGACGTGGGGATAAAGGAACGAATAAGTAGGCAAGAGAGAGATACATTGAGGGAGGGAAAAAGAGAGAGAGTAGAAAGGGGGTGAAAAGAGAGAGAGAAAAAAGAGAGAGAGAGAAAAAGAGAGGGGGGGGGAGGGATGAAAGGGGAAAAAAAAAGAGAGAAGAGAGAGAGGGGGGATAAAAAAAAGAAAGAAACAAGAAAAAGGGGAGAGAGAGAAAAAGACAGGCAGACAAACAGACGGACAGACAAACCCCACACACGCACCCCAAAAACACACAAACACACACACACACACCACACAACACACACAACACACCACCCCACACACACACACATATATATTATATATATATATATATAATATATATATAGAATATATTATATATATATTATATATATAAACACATAATACACCAACACACTTAGACATACACAGAACAAAAGACAGAGATAGAAAGTGAAAGAAAAATTCATAAGTATTGAACAAAGTGAGGAAACTACTGGACATAAAGTGAACAAATTTTGAACGCGGATGGCAAGGGATGCAACAACAAGCCGCAAAAATGTGGCAATTGCAATCCCCGACTGTACATGCACAAAAATGCGACTTGTTCCTAATCTGTATCCCTATCTCTCTTGTCCCGTGCCTTGTTGGTGTTTTCATTGTTGTTTATGTAATAGGAATAACGTGGAGGTGTAGGTAAGTGTTACGTGGCTGACAGACATGCATACATACATATATACGGTATACATACTTTTGTGCACAATGTATACACCAAAATGCCAAAACTGTACATATTCTACCGTGCACACAAGCATACATACTAAAGGCATGTAAAAGCAAAATCACAAAGAAAACACCATACACACACACACACACGCACACACACTCAACATAAAAACATTCCACACGTACACTCATACAATACACGCATACCCCTCCTCTCTGACTAACATAAACACCCACACTCCCTCCCTCTAACCCCCCCCCCTAAACCCGACACACACAACACAACCACACGAATTCCCTTTAGCTTTCGACCTCAAACAAACTGACGAAAATCTCCGAGAATCTGACAAACGAACGAAAAATCTTGAATTATCCCAAGTACATTACGAACTTTTGATCTCAAGGACGACCGTTTTTCGTTAAGGGGTTTCTACCAGTCCTCCAATTGCTTCGGGATTAGTTTTGAAGTCCTACTTGAAGAGAAAAGGAGAGAGGGAGATGGGAAGTGGGAGGAATGGGGGAGGGGGAGGGTAGGGAAGGAGAAAGAGAGAGGGGGGAGGAGGGGTGGGACAGAAAGGGGAGATTTAAAGTGCATATACTTTTTTCTTCTTCTTCTTCTTCTTCTTCTTCTTCTTCTTCTTCTTCTTCTGCTTCTTCTTCTTCTCGGGAGGGTTTTATTTGGGGGGTGCGCTTGTGGGACATAGTTATCTTTTCTGTTTTTTTTTGGCCTTTTTTTCCTCTTCGTTTTTTTAATAGTACTTATCCCTCTCTTGCCTTCTTTGTACATTTTATTCTGATTCTAATTTCTCACTTTTTCTTATTTTCTTTTTTCTTTTCTTTTTTTTTTTTCTAGCTTATTATATTCTGGGTTTGGCCTCAAACTCCATTTCTCGCTATCATTATTTATTTGTTTAGGATATTCAGATTTAACTTTATTATCATTTAACTAATTATTTTAAATCATTTTAAACTGAACCATTAACTTCTTTGTTTCTCTCTACCCTCTCCCGACAGTAAAAAAAGTGATGATGATGATGATAATAATAATAAAAATAATAATGATAATAATAATAAAAATTTAAATAAATTATTATTTTTATTATCATCATCATCATTATTATATTATAACAATTATCATTATTATTATTATTGTATTATTATTATCTTTATTACTATCTTATTTTTATTATTATTATTATTATTATTATCATTTATTTTATATTATTATATTTTTTTTATATTATTATTCTTATTATTATTATTATAATGATAATAATATAATGATAACGACAATGATAATGACGGTAAAAAGAAAAATATTGTAGGATTATCCATAATGATAATTAATAATAATAATAATAAAAAATTACTATTATTATTATTATTCATTATTATTTTATTATTATTATTATTATTATTATAACAAAAAATAAAAATCAAATAAAATAATATAATAATAATAATATAAAAAATAATGATATAATAATAATGATAATAATAATAATGATAAAGAAAAAAATCAATAAAGTAATGATAAAATAAAAATAATATAATAATAATAATAATGACAATAATGATAATCATAATAATTTAATAGTATTAGTAATAATTGATAATAATAGAAATAATAAAACAATAAGAAGAAAAAGAAGCCAGAAAAAGAAGAATAGTAATACAACTATAGTAATTATAACAATAATGGTGATAATCAGGGATAATAATTTTTATAATAAAAATATAGTATTGTGGTAATAATGATGATGACAATGGTGATATAACGATAATAAGATTATAATTATTAATAATAATGATATATTTATTAAAACCAATAAAATTGAAGATAATGATTTTCATAATGATAACGTGAAAATAAGACAATAAAAATAACACAGTAGCCCCATCACCACCCCCCCCCCCCACCCCGCGCCAAAAAAGGACCCTGGCCAGCCGTGAAGTCCCTCCGCCATCGCTCTGGCCATTTAAAAAGATCATTGACAACTTCAGCAAGAAAGAGTGAAGTGATCAGGTAATTTATTCTAGCTTGACTTGACATGATCGCCAGGGTGATTTCGGACGGAAAATGAGGCGAGAAGAGAGGGAGGAAGAGAGGGAGATTAGAGAAGGGGAAGGGGAGGGGAAGAGAGAGGAGGGGGTTTTGAGAGAGAATACACACACACACACGCGCACACACACACACACACACACACACACACACACACACACACACCACACACACACACACACACATATATATATTTTATATTATTATTTTATATATATATATCAATCAATAACGGTTTTGCTCATGCTTGAGCAGCCGTGGACCTCTCACCATCCTTCCCCAAACTAAACTCGATCTTACGCTTTTCTTTCCACTTATACCATGACAGCCCGCAAATATCTTTGATATTGTCGTCGGGTCTTGTCTTTGGTTTGCCTCTTCCTCTGTTTCCTATCACCATCCCTTCAGCAAGTTTTTCCAATACTTTTACTTCTCATTACATGACCAATAATTTTATTTTCCTTTTGTTCAAGAGTCCAAAGTCGGTCTTTACAATTTATTTCTCTCAGCACTTCATCATTCGTCTTCTTCTCTGTCCAGTTAATACGCATACTCGTCTGTACACCATTTTTCCCAAAACTATTGATCTTTTTCTTGTCATCTACTTCAACACCAAACACTCAGAAACCATATGATGTAATTGGGAAAACTAATGAGTTCAATAACCTCAGCTTTGTCCGAAAGGTAATGCTTCGGTCTTTCCAGATGTTATTGAGAGCAACTTTTGGCGCTTTTGGCAATGGTAATTCTTCTTTTTATCTCCGGTAAATCTCATATGTATTAGTTAAAACAGCTCCAAGATAAGTGAATCTTTCACATTTTCCACATCATTCCATTGATTGTAACATGTTCTCATTGTTCATTGCCGGTTATCTTTAAATCTTCATGATCTTAGTTTTCTTGGCATTAAGAAATAACCCAGCCTTTTCGCTTGCTTCTCTAACTTTATCTAGTAGTTGTTGTAGTTCAGTGATACTGCTGGCAATCAAAACTATATCATCGGCTACCTCAGATTTGATATTTTGTATCCTCCCCCATCCACAGTTCCTTAAAAATTCTCTAGAGCACCTCTCATAATTGTTTCAGAATATATATTAAAGAGGTGCGGAGATAGAATGCAACCCTGTCGTACTCCTTGTTTGACTTCGAACCATTCTGTTCCCCCATAAGTGTTTCTTACAGCTGCTTGTTGTTGGTCATACAAGGCTTTTATTAATTGGATGATGTGTTTTGGAAACTACATATCGTACATGTTATTCCAGGATATCGGGGATAAACAGTATCGAAAGCTTTAAACATAATCGATGAAACACAGGTATATTTCTTTTTGATGTTCTCTGTTTTTCTCTATGATCAATTTTAATTAGAATCTGGTTTCTGTCCTTTTCCAGGGCGAAAACCTGCTTGTTTTCGTCTCCCAATTTCCTCTTTTAAACTTCAACTTCATTCTTTCAGCAAAAATTTTCAACAAATTTGCTGCTGTGACTTATTAAGGAAATTGTCCTATTATTTTTGCATTGGAGTGCGTCACCTTTTTAGGTATGGAGTAAAGACTGATTTTACCCATCTTCTGGCCATTTTTCTTTCATTCCATATTTTTGTACGAGTTTGTAGAAGAGTTTCAACACTTTCGCCGCCCTTCTTTAAATTTGTTCTGCTGTTATTTCTCTATTCCGGGGCTCTTGTTATTCTTTACTTCTTTTATGGGTTTTATAACTTCGTCCAGCAGTGGCGGTGGTTCTCCCCGCTGTCATTGAGTCTAATTAATGTTTTTGTTAGATTTTTTTTCTTTTTGTATAAGTTGGAACAATATTGATTCCTCTATCTTTGACTTCTTTTCCATCACATAAACAGTCCCCTCTTCAGTTTTGATAGGTCCATTGTAGGTTAAATTTTTGTGTGATGTTTTCGTTACTCCTTGGGAGGTTCTTTATTGTCCTTTTGAAGAACAGTTTTCAAATTTTCTGGCAATGTTCATTTAAATATTTTCCTTATCTTGTCGCAATAATCTTTGAATTTTTGTATTTTGTTTTTTTTAAATTACTTTTTCAACTGGATTATTGATACCTTTTTATTTAGGGATCTTCTTGTTTCAATTTCACTTAGGGGTTTTTTTCAGATATCCCGGGGGGAAATTTTTCTTTTCTTTTTGGCGATATTTCTTAAGCAGTGCTCAGCAAAAGTTCTTTTCCTTTTTCCACAACTCATTTGGGTTTTATCATCTTCACATTGATTGAGTATTCAAATTTGTTTTACACTGCAATTCTGTAATTGTTATCAAGAGTTTTTGTAGTCGAGCTTTAGAGGTGGTGTTTTGGGCGCTCCATCTTTTTGAGTCTTTTTTAAAGTCGATAGTTAGTAGTTGGTGGTCACTGTTGCAGTCGGGACCAGGTCTTGTTTTTGAATTTTTTATGCAACTCTTCCATTTTTGGTTCAGCACCAATGTGTCAATTTGGTTGCGGTTTCTTTTGTCTGGTGAAAACACGTTACAAGTGTCTTGGTGGTGGTGGAACAATGTATTGGCTATACTAAATTATTTGTACTACAGAATTCAATAAAATCTTTACCTCTTTCATTTATATCTCCAAGGCCGAATTTTCCACAGGTGTCATTTTTTAGATTATTTTTTCCTACTTTGGCGTTGAGGTCTCCCCTGATTATTTTGACATCTCTGATAGGGATTGTGTCTAAAGTATCTTGGAGGGGAGTTATAAAAAAATTTCCCTTTCTTCATCACTTGCAATATTGGTTGGTGCGTAGCATAGTATCATACAATATTTTTGAGGTTTTGCTTGTATTCTGACTTTTAAAAAGCGATCATTTATGGGCTGACCCAATTAGGCTTTTGCGTTTTTTTCGTGAGAATCATAGCAACTCCGTGACTATAATTTCCTTCTCTTTTCCAAAAAAAGAACTGTCTTGTTTTCTTTAGTTTTGAAACTTCCATTACTTTTCCAATTGGTCTCACTGATTCCTGTATTTTGAATGTTGTATCTATCCAATTTCGTTACAGACGTATGTAATTTACCCATCTCTTTCATTTCCTTACGTTCCCCGTTTTCCCATTTTTAATGTGTTTCTTATTGGACTGTTTTCTTTATCTTCTTTGTCTTCCGATGGCATATTTAACATTGTCGCCTGGTTGCCCATAACTAACGCGCCCCTTGATAACCCACGCGACGGGCGATGTGGTATGAATTATCGTTTCTGTATTTAATCATTGGTGTAGAGGTTTGTCAGGAGAAAATAAAAATTTAGTGGAATCCCCAGGCTCCTTCTCAACTCGCAGTCTCCAACTAATTAGGAGGAAATATCTCTGCCGCTTTTAAACAGTTACACTGTAATACGCCAGCATATTATTTGGTGAACCAGTAAACAGTAGAACTGAAGGTTTTCACCAGATATATTTATATAAAATAATATATATTATAATATATATATATATATATTATATATATATGTGTGTGTGTGTGTGTGTGTGTGTACATATATATATATATATATACATATAGACATATGTATGTGTGTATATATATAAATATATACATATGTTTATATTGAAAGCCACCGTCAGTTGATGTCGACTATGGCATTATTGTCTCTATCCACTCCCGTATAGGTAAAGCATATATATTTATATATATATATAATATATATTATATAGATATATATATATATATATATATACTTATATATATATAATATATGTATGTATGTATGTATGTATGTATGTATGCATTATGTATACCCCACCACACACACTCACACATACACACAACACACCACAACCTACTACACAAGTAGGTGTGTGTGGGGTGCGCGCGCGCGCGCGCGCGCGCGCGTGTGTTTTTGTGTGTGTGTGTGTGTTTTGTGTGTGTGTGTGTGTGTGTGTGCGTGGTGTGCATGTGTGTGTGTGTGTGTTTGTGCGTGGTGGGCATGTGTGTGTGTGTGTGTGCGTGTGTGTGTGTGTGTGTGTGTGTGTGCGTGTGTGTGTGTGTGTGTTTTGTGTGTGTGTGTGGTGTGTGTGTGTGTGTGGGGTTTTGTGTGTGCGTGCGTGTGCATGGTGTGTGTGTGTGTGCGGTGTGTGTGTGTGTGCGTGTGGGTGTTGTGTGCGTGGGGTGTGCGTGTGGGGTGTGGTGTGTGTGTGTGTGTGTGTCCCACACCTTCTCCATCCCTCCTGCCTTTCCTCCCTTTCTCTTTCTCGCCCACTTTACAAACACTCACACATAAACATATTGCAAATCCCAAAAGAAAAAATTTGGTCTCCTATAAATTTACGCAGAAGGAAATGATATTTTGATGAGGGGGAAAATTTTCAGATGTCCCCCCTTTGGGAACTTTTCGGGAAAACTAAAAACACGAATTTGAAATTATGAATAGGGAAAACCTGCTGAATCTGTGCATGGAATGGCAAGGGTATGCCGATGATGGGAGGAAAAAGCCGAGAATATATTATCCAAAGCCAGATTTAGTGTTAGGTTTTCTGGATCTTCATGTTTCGGAGTGAAATGTGCAACATACCACAGGGGCGTCTTGTTTGTTTCATTCAAACATATCGTTGCGATATTTTCTCAGTGCATGTGACATATGGGTGTAATCTCATAACATCTTACACATTACACTGTGTTTTGTGTATTCACTGACGCACTGTGGGGTGTGTGTTGTTGTGTGTGTGTGTGTTTGTGTGTGTGACTGTGTGTGTGTGTGTGTGTGTGTGTGTGTGTGTGGATTGTGTGTGTAGATTGTGTGTGTGTGTGTGTGAATTGTGTGTGTGTGTGTGTGTGTGGTGTGTGTGTTGTGTGTGTGGGGTGTTGTGTTTTGTGTGTGTGTTTGGGGTATCTGTACGTGCATATATTTTTATATGTGCGTGTCTCAATGTCCACATACTTTATGCGTCTGTATCCCTTATCAGCACGTCCAGCTTTTCGAAGACGAATATGAATACCGTGGTATGGGAAAGGTCCCAAACAGGGGTCGTTCTAGCACTTTATGTATGCTGTTGGTTTTTCAGGTCATTATTGGGTTCTGTCTGTCTGTCTGTCTGTCTGTCTCTCTCTCTCTCTCTCTCTTTTCTCTCTCTCTCTACATATATATATGTATATATGTATATATATATATATATATATATATATAAAATATATATATATAATATATATATATATATATGTATATATATATATGAAAAGGGGAAAAACAGCCACAAATAGAAAATGAAACTAAACCGTAACGTTTCGAAATCTTCACGAGTTCCTCCCTTCAAAACTAATTTAAAACGAAATTATCCATTTCGGTTTACTCGTCTGAAGAGGAACTCGTGAAGAGTTCGAAACGTTACGGTTTAGTTTCTTTTCTGCTGTGGCTGTTTTCCCTTTTCATCTTTGTGTACACGTTTTCGGTGTTTGTATTTGTGGTTTACATTTTATTATATATTTTAATATATATATATAAAATATTTATATTATATTTTTATATATTGTATATATGTTATATATATATATATAATATATATAATATATTATATGTGTGTGTGTGTGTGTGTGTGGGGTTTTGTGTGTGTGTGTGTGTGTTTTGTGTGTGTATGTGTATACATACATACACACCCCACACAACACACACACCACACACCCCCACACACACACACACACACACACACATATATATATATATTATATTATTAATTAAAATATATTTATATTATATTATATTATATATATATATATTCGTATGACTCGTATTACCCTTCACCCCTTTTGCCTCTCCCCTCTCATCCCATCCTCCCTCTTCTTCCCCCTCATTCCCTCCCTTCTTCCCTCACGATCTCCTCTTTCCCCTGTTTTTTCCTCCCCCTCCCCTTCTCTTCTTTCTTTCCTGCAATAAGTGTCAAAAAAGGTACTTTTAAGACTTTTGGACACTGCAACTCGCTGCAATGAAATGCTCCTCAACTGCCTTACTCTTCAGTTTCAGGATTTTCATGTCAAGGAAACACTCCCCTTACGACGAGTGTGGAGAGAGAAAGGGCTGCCAGTATGTTTTTTATGTGTGAATGTTTTGTGTGTGGCGTAGGATGGATGGGGGGGGGGGGGGATAGGCTATTGCATGCGTTTTTGTGTCTGTGTGCAGTGTGTGTTTTCATCTGGGGTTGAAATTGGCTTTTTTTGTGTTTGT
>NW_023639910.1:0-11742 GCF_015228065.2 Penaeus monodon
TTTCTATCTCATCTCTGAACATTCTTTGCCTGTATCCTCTGTTAGGTTTTCCATTTCATCAAATGGTTTACTTCTGTAAACATCCATAACTACTTTATTACTTTTTATTCCCTTTGTTCTCACAGTAGTAGGATAACGACCGGGTCCCGCTGTCGAACCGGAGAACACCTGCCGGGCGAGGGACCTTCACATAAAGTTCCAGCCCCATTCATGCCGTTGTCTGGGTTATTTTGATTTGGCATTACACTCATAAAGAGGATTGTGGTGATAAGGTGTCACAAACCACCAGTTATTTTTATCGTGATACCATCACTAGGGAGGTTGCTATTCAAAGCTAAAGAGTCCCCCCCACCCATGAGACAGACTAGCCCCCGCCGGACGCCAACCCGGTACTTCATGATCTCGGGGAATTATTATTATTATTATTATTATTATTATTATTATTATAATTATTGCTATGTTTGTTGTTGTTATTTTTATTATTATCATTATTATTATTATTATTGTTATTATTATATTATTATTTCTAAAAAATAGCATAATTACCCAAAAAGATTGTATGACGGCAATATTACAATGTTTATGATAATAATGATGTTAATGATGATAACTAATAAATAATAATAACTTTTGTTATTATCATCATCATCATTATTATTATTTTGTTGTTATTGTTATCATTGTAGTGTTATCAATATTATCAATATAATTATTATTATTATTATCATTATTATTATTATCATTATTATTTGTAAAATAACATAATTACAAAAAAATGTATGGCAGCAATAATTACAATGTTTATGATAATAATTATTATTATTGCAAAAAAATATCATAATAGCAATGACAATAGTGATAATAATGATAATAATAATAATAATAATAATAATTACAATAATGATGATTATGATGATAATGTTAATAATGATAATAATAGTGATGATAATGATGATGTTAATGATGTATAACAATAATAATGTCCACCTATAATAAAAATAAGAAAAAGAAAAAATCCCAAAAGTCGAAAAAGCGGCAAAATATAGTGATACATAGCCTTTTCAGAGTTGGCTCCAAAATGGCGTGTTTTCGATTTCATTGATGATTTCGGTCATTATTAGGGTGATTATGATAATAGTCCTCATAATTCTATTAATTATAACAATAATGATAAAAATGAGAATGATGAGATATTTTTTGTGATTATAATTATAATCATAATTTTGATCATAATGAGAATAATTGCATTGATAACAGTAATATTATTATTATCATTATTATTATTATTGTTGTTGTTTTGTTGCTGTTGTTGTTGTTATTTTTGTAATTATTATTATTACTACTACTATTACTTTTATTATTATTATTATTATTATTGTTGTTGTTGTTGTTAATATCCTTTTTACTGTTATATATTTTTTTTTTATTATCATTATTATTATTATCATAATAACAATAACAATAATATTGTTATTATCATTATTGAAGTTGTTGTTGTTATTATTATTATTGTTATTAATATTATTATCATCATTGTTATTATTATTATTGTTGTTGCTGTTGTTGTTGTTTTTGTTTTTTTCATAATTATTATTACTATTATTATCAATAATACTGTTGCTTTTATTATTATTAAAACTTTTGCTTTTATTATTACTATTACTAATTATTATTATCATTATTATTATTACATTTATTATTCAAAAAATATTATAATGACAAATAGTAATTATAATAGTGATAATAAAAATGATAATAATAATTATAATATTATTATTGCTATTATTATTGTTGTTATTATTGTAAGAGTGGCGCTCCTCACCGCAGCCTCCCGTATCCCCGTGACCTCCGGCATCTCGCAACCTGTTCGCTTTTCCGCTCTGGGGAGCCACTTTTCAGTGTGCCAGTCGCCGCTTGTCATTCTCCCACATCTTTGTTATTCTTTCACATATTTCTTTTTCTTTAATTACGGATTTTGGGAAGTTTTAGGATTATTTTAGTTACACCCGTTTGGGTTCGGTTTTTCTAGTTTATTTTGCTTCACTTTCCATTCATGATGTTATTCGTTCTTTTATATAATTTACTCCATTTCAATTTTAATGAGAACAAATATTTTTATTGTTATTTTATGAAATATTACTATATTTTATGTCTTTTTTATGATTGTAAAGATGTACGACCGTGACGTCACGGCATGTGTGTAACGCTATTTCCCGCGAAATAAACAGTCGGTGCCCGCACTTGGTCCAAAAAAAGTTATATTTCTCTCACCCCAATTTTTTGATGACTGAACTATAGCCGGCTTCAGCCAACAACGGAGTCCGCCAGGTACTTCAGGGAGACAAAGTTACGTGTGTCCTGACAGTTGTGTTATGTATCAATTAGGAGCTGCACTAACTTAATTTATATAATGAGAATCAGTGAAGGAGATCGTAATTTTCATATTATGACCCCTTTTTCATACCATCTTATATATCAATTTTTGGTGTATTACTACCTGATTCCATTCTTAAGTAATTTATTTAATTGTTTATGCTTTAATTTAGATTCTTTTTTATATTGGGTTTACGTTGGGAGAAAACTCTCTGGAATGATACTTCACTTATGCATTCCTAGAATTCCCTCTTTGCCCGCTACCACTCTCATGGGGTTCTAGGTCTTTCAGGGGGGAACAATTATACACTCAAAATTGCGCAAGGCATCCCCCTGGGCTACAGAGCAGCTTACCCTCACAGTATATTTTTGGTGATCAGCGGTGGGATGGTTTCCAGCCTTACTTTTACGAGTGGCTATCTCCGTCATCACGTCCAGCGTAGTTCTCTTATGGTAGGTTATATTGCATGATTTTAATAGTTTCGGTGAGTCAATTTTTCCATTGTTTTATTCCTTTTATTTTTCTCTCTACTGTGTGCGAATGGCTCTCTTGCATTTTTTTTATAATTTTCGTATTTTTATTGGTTTTGCTTTAAGTGTGGTTACTTTGGTCTGTCTGCTGCTTCTTTTAAAAGTTCTTTTATATCCTGTGGCCTTTCTGCCTTTTTTACGGCTTTCTTTTAGTATTCAGACTTGTCTTTTTTTTTTTTTACTCTTTTCTCTTAATGGTTTGTTTTTTTTGTTTTTTTTTAAGTCACTCTCCAGTTTTATTTGTTTGCTTCTTTTATGTTGGCCTCACGTAGATTAGGATTACCTATATATCATGTGCTTTTAATGTGTTTTCCTTTGTGGTATCATTTAATCCAATTTTATTCCCTAAATTGTCATTGGTCACCCATTGCTTATTTTCGAAGTTGATTTTTGCCTGATACCCCTTTTGTGTGGTGTCTGCTTTGTTTCTGTCTAATATACCCAACGAGTGGGAACGCGAAGAACGTTACCACAGACTGCAAGAGCGCTGCAAACCTAATGTCTACTAGCCAGCCAGCGCCTACAAGCCAACCAGTGTCTGGAGCGTCTTCTCCCGCAGCCAGCTCCTCGAATCCGGATATTCGGCGAGCAGTCCAGGTGATGGAGGGTGAAATCACCCTCTTTGAAGAGCTGATGGGTAAGATCAACGACCTCTGCTCAGAATTCAGGGACTATAAGGAGCAGAGCAACCAAAGGTTTGAGCAACATGAAGAAGCCCTGCGGCTGCGTGAGGTTGGTGAAAGGGCGATGCCCACTACTCCATCCGAGGATGCCCGTCTGAGGGAGAAGGACGATATTATCCAAGATCTGCAGAACAAGCTGGAACAGCAGTCCCGAACCCTGAATGAAGTCCGCCAGCAACTCGGGCAGGCATGGAGAATCCCACGTGCTGACCTGCCACAGGAGTGTGAAAGGGAACGAAACATTGAAGTCCTTCGTCAGCAGCTTCATCAACAGGATGTAGGGCCACAGGAGGCAGACAGACTGGGCCAGAGCTTCTACCAGGCCAGCCGTTGAAGGTCTCAGTTCCATAGGCCATCATGACCGCAGTGCCGTAATGTATGCAGCACCACGTCTACCTAGCCATCAGTCGCTGTCACTCCCACTGACTGGTCATAACCCTCCAGCTCCAGCCCTTCACCTGTCCGACTTAACACGCCAGAGAGACCATGTTCCTTTGTCACAGCCAGTTCGGCCAGATCACAGCCTCCCTCCTCGGGTTTGCCATGACCCTTTTTCATCTCAGTCTTCTGGTGCTGCAGTGAATTAATACCTCACCCGAGAGAAGGTCCCAAACTTTCGTGGAGATGCCCCAGCCTCTCAGCCTCTTCGAAAAAATCAAGAGGTGGAAAGATGGATACATGCTCTGGAGAATATAGTGAAGCCAGCAACATCAGAGGCGTACATACAAGCAGCCAGGGCTAGCTGCTGAGGACCCGCGGAGCTTCTGATTAATTCACCACTGTTTGACAGCTTCACAGATTGGCAGTCCTTTAAAGCTGCACTGCGCAACAAGTTTCGTGGGACCTACACAGTGGCGGCCTTTTATAAGGTGCTGTATAACATCCGCCTTGCTCCATCCCAAGCACCTATGGATTTCTTCTTACAGCTGGAGGGGAATGTTTACCAGGGGTACAGAGATCATCCCCAGGCTGTAGTCGACCGGTCACAACTGGTCAAAAGGGTCTTTTTGATTTTCTGGCACTCAAGGAAGATGGCAGCCCTTCCCAGGTGGCTGAGACGGCTCAGCACATATGGAACTCATGGCATGGAATTCAGCACTCTTCAGCACCTGATCCTGATCCTGAGGTTCCCGCTCCATTTACCAGTCCATTTACCATTTACCCGTGCCCGTGATGCCTATGCCATGCCTGTTGAAGCCACTATTCCGCAAGAGCCCCAGAACAAATGGTGCGCGTACCATCGCATGGCCACACACGATACCATGGAATGCCGTGCCCAGGCCCGAAGGTCCTCTGCCTCTCCACCTATGAACAGGCGTTGTTTCCAGTGTCAAAGTTCACAGCACTATGTCAGAGAGTGCCCCTTTCCCCCAGGTCAGGGTCCCGTCGCTCCCAGAACCACTGGCCAAGAAGAACTGTCATCTGTTTCCTCGACACTGGCTCGGAAGCGACTATCATCAAACCCAGGACCCTTCAACTAGTTGACCCACATGGAACCGTGCGACGTAGAGACCCAGCTCGCATTCTCAAGGGTGTTGCTGACAAGCCCCTCGATACTCTCGGTGAGTAATCCTCTCTTTTTGCCTAGCCCCCAACTTGAAAATACGGCACCAGTTCGCTGTTTGTGATGCAAAATTTCCCGGAGGTGTACTCTTGGGAATGGACTTCCTCCATTGAACATGCTTTAACCTCTCATCTGATGCTGAGGAGGGCAGGGCTTGTCTAGTTATTGAAGGCCAGCCCTTCCTAGTAACTTACACTGACTCTCCCACTATGCAAATCAGTGTTGTGTCTGCAGAAACTACCAACTTGACAGATCCTACGAATGCAAGATACAGCACTGCTCCAATCACACATGCAGTGGACCCTCGACAGCAGCAGTCCATCTTCGGCAGACAGTAGAGCTCCCACCACATACTGGGTGCTTTGTTGAAGGCATCATTAGCAGATCGGGACCCCCCAATGGCGACATCATGATTACACCCCAAGTACCTTCTTTGTTCATCTCACCCTATATGGTTACCACTGCCATGGAACGCCAATGTCCTGTGTGGACAGTCAACGACACAGCAAGAGTAGTACGTTTGTCCCAGGGAATGTGCTTAGGAACAGTAGCTGCTGTGGAAAGGGTATACACATCTAAGGACACACACTCAGAAGCTATTGGTGACCCAGTTGAGAATTCTGACCCCTTAGAGAGCTCATTGGAAGATAGTGACTTTGGCTGGGAGGAGAAATAGTTTCGACCAGATGCATGGCTTGTTTGATTTGGGCTATGAAGATGACACTGCCTCCAGCCACTGGGAGCTACCTCCTTCGCAGGCACTTGCCGAAGTTGTATCAGTTGACACCAGAGCAGGTGAGGACGAAGAACCTGTTGTCGACTTGGGACATCTTGAGCAGGCCCAGCGCCAGGAGCTACGGAAGCTTCTCCGACTCTACAAGGTTCTATTTGATGGTGGTGACCAGGCTGTGGGGCACGTACCTGACATTCAACACCGGATTGACACTGGGAGTGCAACACCAATTTGTACCGCCAGTGGCGACTCCCTCAAGCTACCCCTCACATCATTCGTCAGCAGTGTGATAGCATGCTTCAGGCTGGCGTTATAGAGCCCTCCTCGTCACCATGGTTTAGTCCAGTTGTACTGGTAAGAAGAAAGGTGGTGACCTCCGGTTCTGTGTTGACTATAGGAAGGTGAATGCAGTCACGACAGCAGATACGTATCCTTTACCTCGTATAGATGAGCTTATTTACGAGTTGGGCCTGATGGATACGTTCACAACCCTAGATGCAAGGGCAGCTTATTGGAGCATTGACATTCACAGAGAAGATCGGCCTAAGACTGCTTTTAGTGATGGGTACAGGCTATTCCAGTTCTGCCGCCTCCCCTTTGGTCTAAGTACGGCCCCGTCTACTTTCCAAAGGACTATGAATTTGATCTTGTCACCAGTCTTAGGCCGTCACACCTTGGCCTATCTGGATGACATTATGGTCTATTCAAGAGGTTTCTCCCAACACCTACTCGATCTGGAGGAGACCCTAAAGCTTCTAGCAGCAGCAGGGTTGAAGTTGAACCCTGATAAGTGCAGCTTTGCAGCCACCACTATCAACTTCCTGGGGTTCACTATATCCCAAGGAGGAGTGGCACTAGACCAGAGCAAGATAGCTGCCATCAACGAAACCCCAACACCCCAGACTGTAAAAGAAGTATGTAGATTCCTGGGAGCCACTGGTTTCTTCCGCAAGCATATTGAAGCATATGCACCATTGCAGCCCCACTTCACCTCCTCCTAAAGAAGGGGCAGTCCTGGAGGTGGGACAAGGAAGAAGAAGAAGCCTTCAAGGAGCTGAAGAGGAAGCTTGTATCAGCACCTGTGCTCAGGCAGCCAGATTTCTCCGAAAATTTGAGCTGCATACTGATGCCAGCAGTATAGCCCTTGGTGCGGTGCTGATACAACAAGATGACCAAGGGTTACCACATGCTATCGCCTATTATAGCAGAAAGTTGCGGGATGCCGAACTCGCTATCCTGCCATTGATTGCGAAGCATTGGCAGTGGTTGAGGGTATTCGGGTCTTTGATCCATACCTGCATGGACGGAAGTTCTTAGTTCTCACAGATCATCGTCCATTAGTGCACATCTTCAAACATCGTACCAATTCCCCTCGCATGACCCGATATGCACACGATCTGTCTTTCTATGATTTTGAGATACATTATAAGGAAGGCCCTATGAACTATGTGCCAGATTTGTTGTCAAGACAGGTTGCTCCAATTTATGTTAATGAATTATCACCTCAGGAGTTGGCAGTGGAACAAAGCCAGGATCCTAGATTCCGGGAAATCCTCGCTTTCTTGGTAGAGGCACTGTACCAAAGCAAAAACCACCTTTTCCACTCTCAGAATTTGAAGAGAAAGATGGGATTTTGTATCACTTAAAACACCTGCCTGACAAGATTATCTATCAACTGTGTGTTCCAGAGAAACTCCACAAATCAGCCCTACAAGCTGCACACACCCCTCCACTTGCTAAGCATCCAGGGATCTACAGGACATATGAGAATCTCCGTAGCATGTTTTATTGGCCCAACATGCTCCGTGATGTCCGAAAGTATGTAGAGCAGTGCACCAGCTGTCAACAGTCACGAGGAGTATCCCAGAGAGTTCCAATGGCTGAAGCTCTCCTGGCACTTTACCCTCTTGAACGGGTGTCGATGGACATTCTGGACTTAACACAGGCCCCAATGAGGTGGGGATTAATCATACTCGACCAACATTCCCGGTATATCCAGATAGTGCCCCTGAAAGATATAATGGCGTCTAGGGTACATCGAGCATTTCTGGATAACTGGGTGACTTACTTCGGGCCTCCTCGTGTTATCCAGACGGACAACGGGAAGCAATTTATAGCTGATGTGTTTGAGGAAATGGTAGAAATGCTCCGCACTACCCACCATTTCACAATCCGGTATAACCCTCAATCTAATGGCTTAGTCGAACGCACCAATCGCGTGGTTAAAGCAGCCCTGGCATGTGTTGTAGGAGATCGTCCTGGGGGCTGGCACAAGTATGTGCCAGAATTGCGTCTTGCTTTAAATTCTGCTATACCCAGATCAACTGGAGAACAACCCATCTACTTACTCACTGGGAGGCATGCCTACTTCCCGGTTGGTTCAACTAATGAGGCTGTGTTTAATGATAACATGGAATTCAGGAACGCTTGAGACTTGCCCAACGTGCAGCCGTCACAGCTTCCAGAGTCCTACAATCAGCACGCTAGAGGAACCTTCACCCTTGGTGTCGGCCAATTGGTATGGGTTAAAGAGATGGTACCTCATCCCCAAGGCCCAAAGTGGCGAGGCCCTGCACGAGTTTCAAAAAGATTGGTCCTTTGTCCTTTGAAGTGCAGGACCGGATTCTGGTAAGGTCCTTCATGCATACCTTAATCACTTACGACCTTACCACCACCAGATGAACTGTCGTATGCTGATGACAACGAGGGACCAGATGATGACGAGAACCCCCAAACTGATCATTTGGTCGCCCTGTTGACTTCCCATGTTCGAGATCCCTCGTCCACTGTTAAAACAGATAGGTGCCAATGAGAATAACCGGTGTTAGGGACCTCACGACCAGTGCGCCTATGGCTAACGCCACAATGGTGTGAGGATTGCTGTTTTTTTTTTTTTTTTTTTTTTTTTTTTTTTTTTTTTTTTTTTTTTTTTTGGCTTTAGTATCAGATGCTTTTTATGTTTGTTCCTAGATCTACTACCCGTTTGTGGATGTTCTGTTTGTAGTATTTACCTCGGGGTCGGATTTATTATTCTCGTACGATTCTTACTTTATGGTTGTGTTCCTTTAGTTGCTAATTGTTTGTCTTGTTTTTTGTTTGTTGTTTGTTTTATAGTCTTCAATCAGTTTATTCCTCTCTCTGATGCTGTTTTTACGTTAATTCTGGTAGTTTTCCTACTTTTGTATTTTGTGTTCTTTCCTGTTTTCATTATATATTTTAAGTTCACTTTATCATGGCTGTCCACCCTTGGATCTGTCAGGACTCAAGTGCTTTTCCTTTCCCAGGTCTCCGCTGTTTGCTTCGACCCCGGGCAGAGGGAGGAATCTGTAAGAGTGGCGCTCCTCACCGCAGCCTCCCGTATCCCCGTGACCTCCGGCATCTCGCAACCTGTTCGCTTTTCCGCTCTGGGGGAGCCACTTTTCAGTGTGCCAGTCGTTCTCCCACATCTTTGTTATTCTTTCGTTCTCCCACATCTTTGTTATTCTTTCGTTCTCCCACATCTTTGTTATTCTTTCACATATTTTTTTCTTTAATTACGGATTTTGGGAAGTTTTAGGATTATTTTAGTTACACCCGTTTGGGTTCGGTTTTCTCTAGTTTTATTTTGCTTCACTTTCCATTCATGATATTTGTTCATTTATAATTTACTCCATTTCAATTTTAATGTGAACAAATATTTTTATTGTTATTTTATGAAATATTTACTATATTTTATGTCTTTTTATGATTGTAAAGATGTACGACCGTGACGTCACGGCATGTGTGTAACGCTATTTTTCCCCGAAATAAACAGTCGGTGCCCGCACTTGGTCCAAAATAAGTTGTATTTCTCTCACCCCAATTTTTGATGACTGAACTATAGCCGGCTTCAGCGAACAACGGGGTCCGCCAGGTACTTCAGGGTGACAAAAGTTACGCGTGTCCTGACAGTTGTGTTATGTATCAATTAGGAGCTGGACTAACTTAATTTATATAATGAGAATCAGTGAAGGAGATCGTAATTTTCATTTTACGACCCCTTTTCATACCATCTTATATATCAAATTTTGGTGTATTACTACCTGATTTCATTCTTAAAGTAATTTATTTAATTGTTTATGCTTTAATTTAGATTCTTTTTTATATTGGGTTTACGTTTGGAGAAAACTCTACTTCACTCACGCATTCCTAGAATTCCCTTTTTGCCCGCTACCACTCTCATGGGGTTCTAAAATTGCGCAAGGCATCCCCCTGGGCTACAGAGCAGCTTACCCTCACATTATCATTATTATTTTATTAGTATGATTTTTTAAAAATATATATATTATAACTGTAATAATTGTAATAATAGCGACGATATTGAAATTAAAAATAATAATTATCATAATATCGTTATCATTATTATTGTTATTTTTTCTTATTACTGTCATTATTATTTTCATTATTGTTATAAGTGCAAGAAAAATAATATAACTAATAATTACTATAATAATGAAAATAATGATAATAATAAAAATTGAAAGTTTTTCTTACTGTTATTATTATTTCCATTATTATTGTTTTTATTATTTTAATTATTTCTGCTATTAGTAGATTACCCAAAAATATATATGGCCGTAATAATTACAGTAATAATTATAACAAAATTAAAGTTCGACTTTTGTTATTTATTATTAATCATTATTATTATTATTATTATTATTATTATTTATTATTTTTGTTGTTGTTGTTGTTGTTGTTTATATTACTATTATTTCTAACAATAGTATAATTAACAAAAAATATATATGGCGGTATTAATTATAATAATTTTGATAATAATGATGTTAATGATAATAATTACAATAATGATGATAATGATGATAATAATGATGATAATAATGATAATGATAATAATGATAATTATGATGATAATGATAATAATAACAAGAATAGTGTCCATTTATCAAAAAAAAGGAAAAAGAAAAATTATCTCAAAAGTCGAAAAAGCGGCAGAATCCAGCGAAATATAACCTTTTCAAAATTGGCTCCAAAATGCCGTTTTTCGATTTCAATGATTTGGTCATTATTAGGGTAATTATGATAATAAGTCCTCATAACTGTGTTGATTATAAAAAAAAATGGTAAAAATTAGAAAAAATAGATTTTTGATATAATCATAATTATAACCATAATTTTGATTGATTGCAATAACAACAACAATAACAATAATTACTATTATTATTATTATTTTTATTGTTATGATTATAATTATTATTATAACTATAATAATAATAATGATAACGATAATGATAATGATAATAGTGATAGTAATAATAATTTTTTGTTATTACTATTATTATCATTATTATTATTGTTGCTGTTGTTACTATTATTATTATTATTATTATTACCTTAATTATTGCAAAAAATATTATAATGACACTAGCAATGATAAGAGTGATAATGATAATAATAATATTAATTATAATATTGTTATTATTATTATTATCATTGTTATTATTAATGTATTTTTACTGTTATTATTATTTTCATTATTTTTGTAATTGCAAAAAAAAAATTATAACTGTAATAAATACAATAATAATGAAAATAATGATAATAATAATAATCGAAAGTTCGGTTTTTATTATTGTTACGCCGACCGTCTTGTCTCTCTGCCACCAACTCAAGGCAGGCTAGGCAGACGGCGTGCTATCCACAGGGTCATGAACACTGAACAGCTCCAAGAGGCACCGAGCACCACAGCGTCCCAGAACACCACAGGGAAACGCCCATGGCGAGCAGGAACGAAATAACACAAAAGGACAGTTATTTACCCGTACACTTTCTATGGCCACAATACAGGGGGGGAAACCGCATGTACACTGCAACACACA